>NC_081413.1:611266708-611566708 GCF_030272615.1 Cryptomeria japonica
ACATCACATGGGTCAAAATGTTGGCAACCAAGTATCTACCAGATCAAGATCCTCTCAATCTTCTTAGAACAGGCATCTTCCCCAAGGGTTCTAGAACCTGGAACTTCATCATCTCTTGCAGAAATTTGATTTCAGAACAGATCACATGGGATATTCATGATGGATCATCAAGTCTTTTTTTGAGAGGACTCTTGGGGAGGCTATCCATCTGTTGTGAACTCCCTTAACATACCCATAACAGAGCACTGGTTTAAGCAACATTGGGGTGTCCAAGTTAGAGATTATTTGGTAGAGGATGGCCCACCAAACACTCAAAGTTGGAGGTGGAAATCAATGGAAGGATTACCAATCTCAGGGGAAGATTCGGACCAACTTTCAAAACTTTTAAAAGCAAGAAGTATCAATCTGAGAAGAGGAAAAGATTCTTTAATTTCGGAATCCTCTAAATCAGGGCAGTACAACTCTAAAGATGGCTACAGAGTGCTAGTCAGTAGTTCAGATCAGGATCAACAGGATATTCCGAAGAAGCTATTTTGGAGTTCCAAGGTCATTTCTAAGGAAGGGATTTTTGCATGGCTAGCTTACCAAAGAAAGATCTTAACTACAGAAAAGTTTACTAAAATGGGGTATGAAGGACCTTCAAGGTGCAATATGTGTAAAGCTCAGGCAGAGACAATGGATCATCTCCTTCTGAACTGCCCCTTTGTGTCCAAATGCTGGTGATGGCTATGTGCTAAACTAGGGCTGATCACAGCTTTGCCAAATGACATTAAATCCCTTTTTCAAAGCTGGCCTTCTCCAATTAAGGAGAGCACCTTGAGCATAATTATGGAAGTGTCTCCATCATGTTTAGTCTGGGAAATTTGGAAGGAGAGGAACCACAGGTTATTTGATGACAAATCCAGAAGGTTAGAATCAATCTTAAATTCAATTGAATCGGTTATAGTGGATATAGCCAATTGCAAAATAGCTTTCTCTTTGGAACTACCTAAAGTCTTCTCCTCATGGGATGAAAGCATTAGGAATAATTGGCATGGAATTAGGATTCCTTCTTCTTTTGGGCAAAAAAACAACTCCAGGAAGGCTGCTACTTGGTCCCCTCCAAATCCTGGCTAGCTAAAACTAAATTTTGATGGCGCTTCTAGAGGCAATCCAAGCCCTTCTGGCATAAGATATGTAATCAGAGGTCACACAGGATCAATTATAGGGAAAATGGCAAAGCTGATTCCACCGGACACTAATAACATAGCAGAATTCAAAGCATTGTAGCTTGGATTGATAGACTGCATAAAGCATGGTTTAAAAAACATTTCAGTGGAGGGTGATTCAGAGATAGCAATAAATGCAATCAAGAAGAAAAAAACTCCAAATTGGAGATTGCAAGGAATTTTAGACAACATAATAGAAAACTTGGATAGAATTGAGCATTATGAAGCTAAGCATATCTATAGAGAAGCAAACTCAGAGGCAGATGCCCCCTCAAAAATTGTAGCCCAAGGAACCTTCATTTATTGGTGGGATCAGGGAACCCAACCTTTTGGCCTAGCAGATCAGGTTAATCAGTAAGAAAATGCCCCTAAAGTCCATCAAGCTTAATGCAAGAGACAAAATTTAGAGAGGCGAGAAAGTTAGTTTAAAATGCTTCCCATTCCAGATCAAACATTTAAAGTTCTTTGGTAGTCTAGCGAAAACAGCTAGTTCTCTTTTAAATTTCAAAATTTACTTTCCCTCGGGTAGAGTGGGCCTAGACCTAGTGATGTCATCTAAAATACATTTTTGAGCTAAGCCTTTTTGGAATCGCTTCTCAAGACCTAGCTGGAAAATTTGTCAAATCAAATTATGGTTTGCATAGCCCGAAAGGTAGATTTGGCATGACGGGGACAAATATCCTCTGCCACCTTTGTTGGTGAATTAAATGCAATTTTGCCCCTCATAATTTGGCATTAAAGAGAGTGCCCAATTATTTCTCCTCAATGTTTGCTGCAAGTCGTTATCATCCTTTCTTGCCATTTTCATTCCAAAGCTCTGTTTGTTTCATTCTCTTTCTGGTCTGATAGCCTTTCAATTGCTAATCATGTCGACAGAGCCTCCATTTGGGTTTATTATGAGTGTCTACCCAAGGCCCATCTCCTGTTTTGGTGCAGAAACTCCAATTTCCCTCTCGACCTCAACGCACCAAGTCTCTTTCAAAAAGATAACAGACCTGAGACTAAAACACCTCCTTCTCCATTTAGAATTCCTTGTTATATTGGCAGTCAAAATGATTTTGGGTAGTGGGCACTTGAATAGGGAGGAGTATCCCCGAGATAACACTAGCATTTCCTCCAGGTTCATGGCTTCTCTGATTGATTTAAAACTAGCAAAGCAAGCAGTATGGAGTCTCACAAAGAAGTTATTCCCAGAAGAGATTCTCCAGGAATTTCAAGAAATTTTAAACAAGGCTATCCATGATTCAGGGGCTCCTCGGCCAGGTGATAGAATTTTGTTCAATGCCCATGGCGAGCTTATCAACTACTACCCTTTCTTGCTAGACCTAAAAGGAAAGGATTTGGATAGACACAGGGTGTTTGCCAGAGTAGGTCTCGGATACCTTAAATGGCAGTTCTTGGGGGAAAACTCGGAAGACCAGGGTAGGGAGGATGATCTTCTCCAATTTGCAAGACTTAATGGTCTACTACCTATGAAAGCAGAAGATGAGAGATCCCAAGCTGAGCAGGTTTGCAGGGGTGGTGCTAGAAGGGGTTGTCGTGGGTCTGGTCGTGACCGTGGCCGTCCTCTGAGCAGAGGTCGTGGGATAGAGAGAAACGCTACTTCTCAACCTGAAATCTCCAATGAAACTGCGAGCTAGGTTTCTAATTGAGCTCTGTTTAAAGATACTTACTGCTTTTGTTAGACTCTCATAAGATAAATTTTGGCTCTATTTAGTAAAATCTGTTAATTTGGCAGTAGAGTATCTGCCACTCAGACTTTTTATAGTTTTTTTTTCTTAATGATCTTAGACTATATATGATAGATTTTGGAAGGATACAATATGTTGGTTATGCTCTGCTTGTCTAGTTGCTCTCCTTCTCGAATTCTGAGAAGGCCTACAGATGCTTCCAACAAGCTTTTTGATAATTTATCAACTAGCTATATCAATAATGTAATCAAGCATAATTAATACAAATCTGGCCCTGCCTTTACTGATAAAAAAAAGAAGATTTATATACAACCTCTTGTTATGGAAAAATAGTAGTGGTTTTTTTTCTCTTATTTGATTTAAATTGGAGTCAAGGTATAGTTGTTTCATCATAGTTTCTTTTAGGTTTTCCAAGTAGTTCCACGAAGGTGAAGAGAAGTATATTTTTGTTCATGTAGTCTTTCTTTTGATGATTAATAATATAGTTGGTTTATCTCAATCATGTATAGATTCTCTTGTTGGATTTGGTTTTAGATCATCAATTTGCGAAAAAGAAGTCAATGTTGCAATTATTGTGATTAGGACAAGAAGATAGATCTTTTGAGTAAAAATGTTGTAGCATGCATAATTACTTTGGAATGATCTTTGGTTATTAATCTCAATTTAGATGAGTTCTTGAAGAGATTTCTACATTCCAAGGGTATGGTTTGATTTGTCGATACTTGGATTTCCATGTCCTTGGAGGAATTAGTTTATGTTGAATATTATAATATCTTTAACAAAAGTCTAAATGTGAGAATCAAGCACATTTGTAGTGAATAAAATCAAGTGGTAGATTGCGTTTGTAGTCTAAGTGTCTAGAGAAAATATTTTGATCTTAGATCGTGAGAAAGAAATTGGGTAAATCTTTTATTTTTATATCTACTTCAATAATTCATTAAATATATGAATTTTTTTTTCAATTTTAAATAGGGTGGATGCCACAAAGAAAGTTCTTATCAATGTATTCAAAATCATAATTTGCCTTTAGTTTTAAATGGTATTTGAGTTATATTTTAGTTTGAAATGATTTGGATAATAGAAAGGGGTAGTTTTTTTAACAAGGATTAACATTAATCCATTTAATTTTGGAGTGGTATGATGGTTTTTGTGATATATATGTTTTTAATCATGGACACTAAAGTTCTATTCTAGATTTACTCTTTGTCACTATGTTAATATACCTTTATTATGATAGATTATTTTTAAGGCTTTCTCACTACTATAGAAAACATAGGCTGGAGAATTCTCATGTCGATGAGATGGTTTGCATATGTTTATAAGGTAATGTTTGTCATTTGTTGATCCACACCATTAAATTTTATAGAGAAATTAATAAGAAACCTCTATAAGGTGCTTAGCAATGATTTATTTTTTAAAATAATAATATAATAAGAAAGGACTATTTAGAAAAAAAAAGATTTGATTTTTGTCAAGTCGCTAAATATGTACAATCAAAGATGTTGAGCTAAATCTATTATTTATTGGGATGTAATCAAAGTTATAATGTAATAATTAGAATAGTTACTATCATTTAAGAAGTACGCACTGAGTGCAATAGATGTAAATGGTATGTTGAAGAAATTTTTGAAGTATATAAAATGAGACATATAGCATCCAAAAGAATATTTTGGACACTTGTAAATTAGATGAAAAAACAAAATTATTGAAAGGTTAGAAACATATATAGCTAAAATTTAAAATAAAAATTTAATAGATATGCTCATCCAAAACTTAAGTAAAAGAAAACAATATTTTTTTACTAGATTAAATAATTATGAGAAGGGTGTTTGGATAAGAAACACACCTTTAAACCATCTATTCCTACTCAACTATCTATCTCACTTGATTATATAGTTTACTTTTCTCTCTATGATAAATTTATCACCCATCTCACCTCTTCAATATTCGTTTAGTCTACTTCCCTTCTTTCCATCCATGTTCATGGCCCATTCACACTTCTCCCTTGATTAGTGCTTACAACTACTGCAAAATATCTCACATATTACTATTCTCTATCTAAAAGTACTCAATTTATATAAAGATTTATTTAGTGTCCCTCATGTATACATATGTAGATGACATCAAGATAGGTTCCTATGAGGCTAAAATGGAAAAATATAGATAGAAAGAGTATTGAGCTCCCACATGCACAAGTGTGCAATTGATGGATGAATCTTATCAACAAGTGCTTTTGATTGCTCACATGATGCTAAATATAGAAAAAAAATACAAGTTATTATGTATCCTTAATTCCTTTTCATGAGTTTATTGGGTATGATCTTAGCACAAGTACAATTAAAAGACAATGTGAAGCAAATGGATGAGATACTAAAAATAAGCAATACAAACTTCTTGAATCTCAACGTGAAGATCAAGAAAATTAAATATAAGCTAAAATAAAGATGCAATATTATGAATAAGCTCTGAGAATAGATAAAACATTATGGCCAATAGATCATCCAACTAAATAACAAAGTTCTATTTCAGTTTCTAGTAGAGATACCACATATAGAACACTCTTAAAAGATTTAATTGAAGTTTGAGTTCTATAAGTTGAAACTCACATTGGAGGGGAGTTGCCAAACATACAAATGATAAAGAGAGAAAGTTATAGGTTTTTAGAAATAACTTACTTGCACATCAAAATGGTAGAGCTAATGAATTTAATAAATTAATAATAAGAAAAAATCCAATAAACATATCAACATATCTAGAAATTAAAAATAGAAGTATAAATGGACAAGAAAATATTGATAGTAATTCCCATGATAAAAGAGTTGAATAATTCCTATCGGGCTAAGATCACAACAAGAACCATGAAACTAAAATATTCTTTTAATTTAATAGCTTTCTCTCAAGCTTTGAATAAGCAAATCAAATCTATTGCCGATGAAATCCTTCTCTCACCATCTCCCAAAATACAATAGTCCTTATCCCTTGTTAAGAAACATTGTAATTTATTAGATGAGGCTTTCTTAGCCATATGTGTTTATAATAGAAATGTGGTTTTGGTAAAATTGAATGATATATTAAGAAAAAATAAGGTTTATCTAATCAAGTCATACAAGGGATGAGGAGACACATTGTCTTGTTGGTAGAAAAAGGACTCCCCTTACATTTCCAACATGGAATTAAATTTCTACAAGAATAAGAACTTAAGATAATCCTTCTAAGAAAGAAATATGAATAGAAATCATTTGGAAGCTTGGATCAAATGACGAGCATTACAAATATCAAAGAAATTTCATATCCTCTAACATAATTGGACTTTAATTTTAAGGTTATTCTAGATAATATTAGGAGTATATTCTAGAAGGATATAATTGATAAATAGATATATATTTTTAATCCTTAAATTAGATAATAATACCTTTGTAATTCTGAATAGGTTCTTCTTAAAGTTTCTCTAGACAAAATGTAAGTTGTCGATTATTTTGAAATTTTTCATTTTTTCAATTCAAAAGAAAAATACTTAGTAGACAATGAATAGACGTTTGAATTTATATCTACTAAAAAATATCTATTGAGATCACAAAAACTATAGATCTTTTCTCTTTGTTTACCGTATTTAATATATCAAGATTACCTTCCAAGGTCATTAGTTCTTTTTGACAAGATTTATATTATTTTGTCATGATACATTATTTTATTTTAGCGAACCCCTTTTGGAAATTTTGTGGTTATGAAGACTTTTAACATTTTTTTATGGGGAGTTCTTTTTTTATGAGGAAAGTGCCATTTTTTTGTGTTCTCCATCAATTCTAGTTTCAATTGGCAATTTACATGATTGTTTAGACATTGTCAAAATGGAAAGATGATGTAGCTAGTTAAAATGTTCTTCGTTATTCTTCTCTGCAAACTCCAACCAATCTGCCATTACAATGAAAAAGTCCCTATTTTAAACAATTACCAAAAATTTTCTTTTTGGGCAGATTTTTACAAAATCCAAAATTTGTCATTTATGGAAATTTTCAAATCTATCCCAAAAATCACGAAATCTAAAAAACATTCCTACAACACAAATTGCCAACTTTCTAACCCCATAAAGATTACGAGTTCAAAATTAACTAAAAAGCCAACTTTCTAAAAACCCGAAAAAGAAAGTAAAAGACAATTTTGAGGCCTTCGATGAAGGAATCCGATCTTGAAAATTTGAATTTTTGGAGGCCCTACCGAACTAGGTTTGGTCGACAATCCAATCAACTCCTCAAGATACATGTCCACATAAAATTTCAGCCCAATCGGACAACCAAATCAAAAGTTATGACCCCGCGAGGTCCCTGCATCAAAAGACTAAAACAATGTAGCATTGGGTGAAGTTTCTAGTTCGGTGATTAAGAAGTTTGTTATCTAACATATTTCACTAGTTTAGTTTTATCTTTTAATATTTTCCTTTTTGTTGTTATATCTATTATAAAAACACACTTAATATCTTATGAAGAGCCAATTCATATAATTCTAGAGGTTATCGCATGGCTTTTGTCTCAAATGTACAAGGTTTTTTATGTTGGAAAAGATTAGCATCCAAAGTGAAAATTTGAATATCAACATTATTCTTGAAAATTTAAATTAATATAATTAATCATTAGTTTTTAAATTATATCAAAAAGTTGAGTGGATCCATAAACTACAAAATTGATGAAGAGAATTAACAAAAAAATGTTTAGTTATTGAATTATATTCTACATATTAAATCTCAATATAGAATATAATCTATTATAAGTTTAATGGTAAAGGGTATTCATTTATTCAATTTTTTGGGAAAAAAAAATTGTACAATGGAAATGCAATATTGGTCCCACCTCAAGTAATTGAAAACACAATTTTTGAGAATGATATTTTAAATGTTATTGAGGTTACTATTAACGAAAATGATGTCAATTATAGGCATGGCAAGTTATTAAAAAATTGTGTTCACTTTTCATATCAAACATAATTTATCTTTTCCTTATTACTCTTGATCTTCTAGCTAGCTAGAGATTGCTACAAAGACCACTTGAGTGTATTTTATGAGATGGGTGAAGGATTAAAATATAGATTGGAGTCTCAAGAAATTTATCTTTGATCCTTTCTCAAAATATCCTATTTAAATAGTTTTCAAAATAGCACAACATTCAACAATTAACAAATTACAAATGTATGCATTACAAATAACCATGATAGATGTTAGTGTCATAGAGAGGGTAGTTTTTTAATTTCACTTCAATCTCTTAAATAATTTTTCTCACCTCATTGATACTATCACAATCATTCTCAAAATTTGAATGATACTCTAAAATATGAAATTAAAAACAATAATTAGGAAGGGATTGAGACTAAAACTAGGTTGGAGTTTAAGTCAATTTGATTTTAAGAGAGTGAATCTTTTGGTAAAAAATAAATCTAGTGGTGTTAGTGGAAGTGGAAGTAGGACTGGGGAGATAAAAAGGAAAAGTGTGGAGTCCCCTAGACAAAATCAATTATCTAGAAGGAATTTGCCTATTGAGAAGAGTGTGGGAAGGATCAAAAAATTTCAAAGTAATAGTGAGACCCCTCAAGCCAAAGACAAGGATTGAAGCTACTATAGGGGAAGCCTTCCATGGAATCTAGAACAATTACCCTTAATTTCTAATGGATTTATATTTGTTTGACCTGACCCCACTTTCATGTAGGAGCTATCTAATTACCTAATTGTGGTGGATAAAAATTATGGTGACCCTCCATTATAATTTTGAGGCACAAAACAACCTCATTAAGTGGTTCTATGTGGAGAATAATATGCTAAATAATAGTCTGGAGATCATAGTTAAGAAGTATAAAAGGGGAACCGAGTTTTTATTGTGGACATGAGGATATACCAAATATAAGGGGCCATATCTCAAATGAATAAGTTTGAGGGTATCTCTAGTTAGAAGGAAATGGTTGCTATTTTGGGGAAGGAGGTAGTGAAAATGTAAAATAACCAAAATTTTAAGTTGACAAGAGTAGTACTCTAGGTAACAAAGGCCTTAGATATGAAGTCTAAATGTGATTATTGATTCTAGTCCTATGAATTTCCAAAGGATGTTGGTGCTAGCATAAAAACTAGATTTATCAAAAAGATAAATGATTAAGGTGATAAGGAAGAATCTCAACACCATCAAGAAATTTAGGAAAACTTAATCCAATATGAACTAGAAGCTATTGATATACTCAAGAGAATGTTAATATGTGCTTTGTTGATTTTTCTTTTTGATTGTGCTCTATATTTTACTATTTTACTATTTTTGTTTCACTAGGTCAACTATGTTTTTGTTGATGTTTTGACTATTGTAAAAGGTTTTAGGGTCCCTTTAAAACTTTTTTTTGACCCCTTCAATAAGAAACAACAAGAAAGATGAAGAGCATCGATTCCAGTTCTTATCTCTAAGCTAATCCTTGATAAAATATTCAATATGTATTATGTTTTATGCATGATGAGTTGTGATGAATCATGATTGTATTATTGAAGTAAAGTGATGGTATTAATAGTCTTAATATTGTACTAATATGATATGTTCACACACATAGCACTAATATTATTTGTTAGTATAATCTCAAAAACTACACAGTTGAATCCTGGGAGCAATATCATAATTTGACTTGCTGTGGAAAATATCTCCTACTCATCACTTGACAAGCTTAAGGGGCTCTATAATGGATGGTTCATAAGGCACAACACTTGTTGAAGGTTTTGCAAATAGGGTTGCAAGCCAAGTGGGTTTAACCTTGGATGAAACTCCATGGTTAAGCATACTCAAGTTGGAGTAGTGCTGGGATGGGTGACCTCTCGGGAAGGACCAATGCTTCACCCCTTTGAGCATCACCTAGATGCAATGAGTGCTAAGTGTACCATTCATTTTCATGAGAGATGGGTTCTTGTGAACCACTACTCATGAATCATGGGTCAATGAGTTTGACTCAAAAACTACACAGTTGAATCCTGATAGCAATAGCATAATAGTATATTCTCTTACAAGATATAATGATGACATTTATATCTTTTAATATTGTTATAATACACATTGTGTTTATTGCTTTAAATCTCTTAGTTGAAATCTTTTTGTAACATATATCTATAGTATACACAATATGTTGGAATTTTTCTATATGATTACAATTGATATACTAGTAAAAGCACCTAGAACCAGTATAAAATGATATGATAAACACTTTCAAAAATAATTACATTGACTAAAATAAGAATTTTAATCTATAGAAACATTTATAAATATGTATGAACATTTTCAATAATAATATAAAATGGCTTATCTATTACTAGTATAAATGTTTATAAATCAAAATTATTTATGGATTCACATATACATTGATTGATAAACACATTTATAAACAATTATAATGAATAGAATTATAAACATATGCCTATTGATTATCTTAAAAACTACTTTCCATAATGATATGACATAACTTGTATATATACTAATTTATGTGCCTATCAATCAAAACTTGCTTCTAACTAATTATGTACAAACAAAATGAATCTAATCTTAAATATACATTGCTTATAATCAGTAACATATCAAGCCAACAAACATTGGCTTATCAAAACAAATTTCAATCAAAGGGGGCCTTTGGAAAAAGTGATTCTCATGGTACACCAGGCACTATCACATACTGAACATGTGGACTCAAAACCATGAAATTACACCACTAACAAAACCTTCACGTGTCTGAATGAAAAAAGTTTCTGATACAAAGTTGATGTCATACCAAGCAATGGCATAAAGTTGGAGATGGGGACTTAAATAATGGCTGTATTTGCCACTATATTGTCTTCATCATAGCCATGACAACTTTGGTACTGGCAATAGAATGTTGAAATTTATATGGGACCATCTGGAAAGATAGAAACCATTTCATTTGTTTATTAGAAGATCTGCAGTCTGGCCAGCCATATTTTTCTCAAGCATAAGACACACAAGCTTTTCACATCAATTAGAAAGGTGTTCATTTGTCCCCACATAAAAATCATCTGCATTTACAGTTGAATGGTTGTAATGCATTATGCTTTGTCAATGATTTCTCAAAAGATGTTAAACCTCTTCTTATCTTTTTAGAATGGACATATTACTGTTGGACATTCTGTTGGAAATAAGTCACATTTAGATCGACGATGATATACATTCAGATCGACGATGATATTTAGATCCACGATGAACTGTTGATAAATGTTAAATAAAAATCTAAATAAAATACACAGAAACTACATTTCTGATAATACAATCAAATTATGAAGATCAATGAAGAAGAGCAAGACTCATGAAAACACATAAAACAAAATTTTCTATTTAACACAAAATAACATTTACAAAAACTTTCATATTCAGATTACAATATTTACAAGTATGTATGATTGGTTTTTCTACAGCTATCTGGAGTTGCTATTCATGATTGGTTTTCTATAATTGTCTAGAGCTGTTAAATAAAACTAGTTTTTTCAAACTGTCTGGAGTTACTGTATAACTACCTTCTTGCAGCAGCTGCTACTATTTTGTTTGATTAAAATCTGTTGTTACTGCTGCAACATTTTTGTTCATTCTCTATTCTTCTTTACAAACTCTGGATGTCATTCAAAATAGGAAGTGTTACTATTCTGTTAAATATGAATAACATTTCAAAAATATTAAGTGTTATTCAAAAAAATCCTAATCTGGGTGTCCGAAATAGATCCTCCAAAATTTATTATTGGTTTGCTTGGATGAGGAACATGGAGGGAAAAATGCAAGAGATCTTGGTCACAAGTAATTTAAGTATCTATTAGAATAAATGTTTCAGTGTCGGATTATAGCATTTCCAATGACAAAGAGGTTAGAAGTTTAGTTGGTACAGCACTTCAATATAAAATGGAAGGTTCTAGATATAAGCTCTAGATGGTCTATAGGAGTTGTGGTTCACCATCTGGTATTAGAGCTAGGTTAGGAGGTTCAAGCACCTGTAGTGTGGCTCAAGGGGGGTGTTAGAATTAATCCACAGCTAGACTAACTATGTACTAGTCACAAGCACTTGTAGTGTTGCTTAAAGAGGGTGTTGAAAATAAGTCACATGAGTATTGATGATAGACTATACACAAAGGAGCTAGTAGATCAGTTTGTAGAACACTTTAGTAGGAAATGAAAGGTTCCATATTTGAGTCCTTGTTGGTCAATGCAAAATTTAGCTCAACACATTGTAGAATGATATTTGTGTGAGATTTAAATATTAGGGTAGGACCCAAATTACCAGTAAGGTAGTAAATAGAGCTACATTTTGAAATAAAAATCTAATTGAAATGCCCATCACATCCTTTCATACCTAAATGATATGATTTAATTGTATATAGATAAATCTCATAGTGATAAAGGTGTTTTATAAGGCATATGTTCTAAATCCTTTTCTATAAATGAAACAAGCTACAAGGTTGATTATTCACATCCTCACATTAGTGCTATGAGCATGAAAACTCACATTCTCCCCATGATGCTAGAGTTTAAACATGATAGTTAAATTCATATCTCATCATTTTGGCAAATTTATATCATCTATTTATATCTCTTGTATTAGAAGGTAACCATGAATCCTCTATTACTCTTCATAGTAGTAGACTATGAGGATGTAAGTAAACTTCATGTAGTGTCCCTCCCTGATTCATCTTTCTTTTGTGCATCGATATACTTCCTTAGACTCTTTGATGGCGTTTTTATTGATAGTTATGGCTTTATTTACATCTCGGATGCTTATAGTTGATGCTAGACATTTCTATATTGGTATTTGATACATTATGGTTTATGTGGATGATGATATATGCTAGATTATTATGATAGATGGACTTACATTTGGAGATCTATATGCTCTCATTATTTATATGTGGATTATATTGTTTATGATGTTATGATGGTATTTCATTAGTGCTAACCCCACTTCATGATTATATTGGATGAGATGATGATATGGTTGTCATAATCGTTTACTATTATATTCAAGATAGAGACAATGCCATACTGTTAGACACAATGCACCACTGAGAGGGGGGTGAATCAGTGGTTCTCAAACTTTTCCCTTTAACTATCCTATGTGTGTATACCGGTTATCAGATCTAATAGAAAACTAACTTATCAGTTAGAGGGGAGACTAACTCAAAAGCACTCACACATAAAGGAGACATCACATAACACCAACATATACGAGGAAAACCCAAGATGGGAAAAATCTTGGTGATAAATGTTCTTGTAGTCTACTGCTCCAATCCAACCTCATAATGAATCCTTGATTACAATGTTTAGGGCACCAACCCAAGGACAACCTGCCCTTGATTTAGGGTACCAACCCAAGGAGCTACAACCCCTACATCGAGCTCCAACTCAGTGATTACAATAACATGGTTTTTATACAAAAGTTATCTTCTTGTTACAAATGAATTTTATAACACTTCTCCAAATCTCTCTACTGGATCTTCTATCCAGTTCATTGTCAGTTCTCTATCTACCGATTCTACTCTCTGTTGGTTCTCTCTTCTCTCAACTGCTCTGCTGCTCTCCACTAGTTCTCTGCTTTCCTACTTTGGACTCTTCTACAACTCTTCACTATCTGTTACCTCACTATTGCTGGTTAAAATCTTCAACCCTAGTCTCTCTTACATTCAATCTCTCTTCTGATACTCATTGAGTACTTGACTGATTTTCTCTCTCATGTAGCAACAACACACTTTCATTCAACAGCGTGAAAAATATATTTGGCTTCCATACTTATAGCCAAATTTTCCCATCAAGACGTGAGTTTGAACATTAGCACAGTTATGGTTTCCACCATGCACTGAATCTACATCTGATCTGATCTCTGATCATCATGACATATCAAATTCAATCTAATATCATGTCCTTGATCAATGTTCATCACTCAATCAATGAGCATCGCCCATCTATCTACCTTGTGAAACACATCTTCTCTCTTTAGCCATTTGTAGCATGTTTTTCAGCCTTTTTTCTGATCAATCACGTGCATGATGTGGTTTCCTTCACCCTCTTCAATCTACAAGATCAGTCTTATCTGGATCTCTGGTGTTTCCTTCATCTCAAGCCACAATCCTTTGTTTTTCTTCCTCAAGCCTCACAGTCATCATAAATATTGGACTAGTTGCCAATGACCTCACCGACACATCACACTGACCTGTGCATGCATGCCACTTCACCTCCACATGGCCCCTTTGTTTGTATTCACCTTTGCTAAATCTTCTATATCGGTCCAGACAAGATCACCAACCAACCACACAACCGGGTTCATCTATCGGTTCACAGTGTTGGCATTGAACACTCCATGGAAAATTAAATGTGATAAGAAAGGTACTTTCAGATTTGGTAATCTTGTGTGCCTAGTGCTATACATTACTAAGGAAGTTCCCGGCATAGGTAGAAAAGAATAGAATTCAAGGCAAAAGAGCTTAAATATAGACTTGGTTCTAAACTTGACAACCTCATCTCTTTGAGAAAAGAGATCTCAGAGGCACTTGTTCCAGGACTAAAGACACCGGAAGAGAAAATGCACATCCTCACCGGTACAATTCAAAGGACTGAAGCAGCATTGAAGGATAGTGAAAGGTTCACTCCGAGCCTAAATTTTGCATTGGCAGATCTATTTCAGATTGTAACCAACCGGTTACAGGGTTCTAGCTGAGAACTACACTTAGTTGACATTTTGACAACCTTTGTCATTGATGCCAAAGGGGGAGTAGTAGAGATGAGAAAAATGATGGACATAAGAGATCATCTGCTCAGGGGGAGCACATAGTTTTGGCAAGATTTTTGGACTTCAAATTTTGGATATATTTTTGAATTTTTCTGATGGGCATTGCCATCAATGCCAAAGGGGGAGATTGTTGGCATTTCACACTCCAATGAGAAATTGTAGGTGATTGAAGGTATTGTCATTGATGGCAACCTTGCAATCCTATGGCACTGGCAAACATCAGCACCGACATACTCTACTCCGGCAGATAGTTCACCGGCAGCGACAAAGATGATTACCGGCACCCCAGCCGACATGATTTTGTTTATTGCATATTGTATTTAATTGTAATATATTTTGTAAGCCGACAAGGCATATTGTAATAAGACTCATATATATGTATGAGATCTTGTAGATCATTTTAGTAGCAGACATGGGAAGATTATTGCAGAAGTAACATGTGAATATTTAGGCAGATTTTGGAGTAAGGTTTATGGTTATTATATGAGCTTAAACCGGTATTGAACCTGGCATAGTAGATGCTGAAATAAAGTAGTAGATTATATTAGATTTTCATAATCCATTTTGTAAGTCAGTGAGACTTCCTTTTGTAATTAAGCAATGAGCTTTAGGTTGGCCTTCCTGCATGTGCAAGCCCCTATTGTAAGTAATATCCATTCATTAGCCAGTGAGTGAATATTATGGGTCACAAATCCCATGAGGTTTTTCCCACATCGGGTTTCCTCATTAAAAATCTTGTGTTATGGTGTGCTTTCTATGTTGTGCTTATTGTTCATATTTACTGCATTAATTCTTGTTTACCGGTACACTATTTTGGAATGCAATTTATTTAATAAGGTCATAAAATCTGTTAACCGACAAGATACTGATTCACCCCCCCTCTTAGTATCTTTAGGAATCCTAACACACAGTCCCTGCCGATTATACCCTAACTAGTCTCCCTTCAAACTTACACTCTACTTCTCTTCCAGTGAAGCACCAAAACCAATTAGCACATATTCTAACCTACCTCATGCACATTGTCATCAATTGGAAGTCTTCTGCATTTGCACTCTTGCAAGCATTTCTGGTGGACATACATATTGATAAACACCTTTATGACACCATGTCATCAACCTTCAACTAAATCCATCTTCAATCCGACCATCGTCCTCTGTCTGCAATTGCTCAGCCTTGCCTTCTTCTTCATCAGCCTAGACCATATCTCAACCAGTTTGTCAATGTGACAACCCCATCACACTTCATATGTCCTGACAACTCAAGATGCCTTCTCTATCAGTCCATTGCATATCCCTGATTTCATGTACTTGAGGAATTCCTTTGATTCACCGGTAGATCCAGTGTGAGCCTTCAAACACCTACCTTTACCTCTTTGCTTATCTCAGAGGACTATGATGCATTCCATGCATAATAAGAGATAAGCTCCACTTACCGGTGGTAGTGGATCCTTGTCATGTACATCCTACAATGCACTCATATGGCTTCCCTATTTGTGCAACATATCTTCAAATAGGCACATGTGATGTAGTTGGGGCACGCTCATTGTCAGTCATCTCTTCACATGGTGACTGCATCTCTATCTGGTGGGAGCCCTACTATTCTGCATCCACACAACATATCGGTGACCTGTACATCCTTCTCCTCCTGTGTTGATTCGATTCAAGTAACATTCCACCTCTTCATCACAAATAACAACTCAATATCTCACTCATCCTGCTTTTACACTGGACATAAGTTTGCCAATTGACAACCACTCACTTGGTTGATTTGTCTTCTCCATGCCAACACATCACTTACTAGTTGACATACTCTCCTTACCGGTGACAGACTATACTTGTAACCTGTCCATATCATCCACACAAGTCAATTAGTAACTTGTGTACCAGTGACTCCAGTGGTCATTCCTCTGAATGACATTCTCTTCTTTTCCGATGACCTGCAACGCTAGTTGACATCAATAACTGCATGTCAATAATACTCCCATACCGGTTGTCCTTCTATACAGGTTGACATCAATGATAACACAATGCCAACAATCTCCCCATTTGGCATTGATGTCAACTCATGTAGTATCTGACATACTTCATAATCTTTCTCCCCTTTTGTATAAACCATGGATTCTCACACATGGAGTATGCGGTATACTACAAAATCCTTCTCCCCCTTTGACAACAATGGCAAAGGGCACTGTCAGTGTCTCTCAGCTCCTTGTATTTACCGATCACTATCAGATATTTTTTTGCCCTTTTTCTCTTTATCGGATGCATCTACTCTTTTGATACCAATTGGTACAATTTATCAATTTACAACTCTTGAGATGGAGGACTCAACCATCAACTAACACCAATTGAGCATGCAAAATTGATACTAATTGTTAAATCTCTCTATTTGCAGAAGAGTTTGTCAGTGAATACTACTTACTTGTCATTCAGACTGCATCACCTCCCGTTTGATCCCAAATTTCTTTAGAATCAAGTGTGATTGTACTATGAATACAACAAACCAAATGAAATGTAGATACCCTTAACCATGAAATTCTCCTGGGTATTCCTACAACCATTTCCATCATCTACAGTTTAGACAGTCAGTACACTTACAAGTTCAACCATTTTGGCTCTACTTCATAAGCACATGAACTCCCCCTGAGCCATACATCTTAGGTCCATAATGCCGATTAGATCCAATACCGGGATTCAATCAACTCCATATACCGGTTGAGTTGTGCGTATGTGATCATTTAATGATCTTTTAGCTCCATTATATCCACCAAAGCCTATAACATGACCTTGGATGTACACAATGCCAAATCACAGGCGGTTAGGGTTTCCTCATCAACCTTGAGGCAAACCAAATCCAATCAGATCTTATTTGATCTGATCACCTAGACAGCTATATGCACATCACTTATATTTTCATGCCTTCCAAACATGCTTTATATGTTTAGCATTCTACATTCAATCTGTTGGTTCATCCATTGGTCAAACGCCATAAATGGCTTAGTTGTTTCCTTCACCAACCCGACCTGCACAATCAATTTGTCCTGGATCTTGAGGCAAAAACCTCTATCGTGAATCCTCGAGCTTTGATGTCACCATTAATGTCAGACCATCTGCCAACTACCTTACCGACCTCACTTCACCGACCTGTGAATGTTCTATCCTCCAATTCATGTATGTTTTCCACTTCATCTCCACATGGCATCACTATTGGTATCCACCTCTTTTCACTGAGTCGGTTCATGCATAGTCACTACTCACACACTTAATCGGTATACATATATTGGTCCACTAAACCTACCGGCACAAATTACCTTGCCAGTTAACATTCTTGCCAATGATTTCTTGGTCTTGTCGGTGCAATACCTTTGTTCTTTTTGCAGTAGCATCATGCACATCTTCTCCTGATCAACAACATATCCTTTCCTTCATGCCGATGAAACCCTTATGTCTGCACTTCACTTCTCTACAGGTGAAACACCTCTATGAATATGTTCACTTGTCAGCAACATAGCTACCCTGACAACTCTCCTTAACCTTCAGTTTGCAGCACTTCTCTTTATCAGGTGAGAACCTTATCTTCCTTGTTTCTTCTCTGATGTTTCACCCATTGACATAACATGCCATCTATCACCAATGCAGATTCTTGTAGATGTGTCTATTAGTGGACAACATACTTTCCTTCTTGCTGGTGAGACATATTGATGACACCAAGTCATCAAACTCCAACTGTTCTGCACCAACTTTCATCTGCATCCTGGTATCACCATGTATGTTCCTACAGACTCACTAGTGTCCTTATTCATCTAAACAGATCTCCTCTCAATTGGTTTGTCAAGATGAAAAACACACCATCTCAACTCCTCATTCTTCCTTCACTGTCCCAGTAGCAGACCTTGTTTTCACTTGTTTATCTAGTGTGTATTTCTAATCTCATGTTCTGGAGGCTTTCTCATCTTCCACTTGTTCATCCGGTCTCTACATTCAATCACTTGCCTATCTCAGGGAATTATTCTGCCAGTACAAGTGTGACTTCACCGAGGGGAGGATACATCTTCAACTTGACTTATGTCCTGGTGTCTTTCCATATGTCATCTTGCTCATAGAAGCATCATACTCTATCAACCTAACAAATAACCTGTGATAGCTTCTTCATCTAGTGGGAGTTTTGCTAGTTAAAATCATACTAGTAATCCAGTGGCATGCACAAATCACCTTTGGTGTTGATGTGATTGAAATAACATTCTACCTCTTCATCACAATTAGCCTCCCAGCATGCCTTATCTTTCATGTCGTTTGTATGCATCACTATGTCAACAACCTTTTACTTCACCGGTCTCTTAACTGCACCACTAGAATACACCACTAGCATACTAGTACATACTGGTTCATCCTTCTGCATACTGATGGTCATTGATGACAACACATCAACTCTTCTCCTATGCCAGTTATCCTGCTATATTGGTTGACTTTAATGACAACACAATACCAACAATCTCCCCCCTTGGCATTGATGTCAACACATGTAGTATCTGGTATACTACAATATCTCTCCCCATTTGACAACAATGGCAAAGGGAACTATCAGGATATCATTCCTCCTTGTATCTATCAGGCACTGACAAAAATCTTTCTCCCCCTTTTTACTAGGTGCATCTCCCCCTTTGAAGATTATGCACAACATCATCTCAATCATCAACACTTGAGATGGAAATCTCAGGTACCAGACAACTCTTAACAACATACACTAGTCTCTCTCCTTCTTTCACTCAGAACCAGTTGAGGAAATGAATTTCTTCTCTTGTGCATGTGGTCCTACCGGTTTGCCAGACTTCTCTTACTTTCAACTGATGACCCATAGTCAGATGAGCAATTTCTTTGCCAGTATTATCAAGCATTTGCTTCTGTGTTTAGTATATCTGATATTAATTTGAGGTATGAACCTGAACTCCCCCTGAAACACATACCTATGATCTTTATAAATTTAGTCAGGTCCTAAACCGAGACTCACATCTATACCTGTAACATCTACCATCATGACTACAATGCCAACTACAGGTTACATATCCAATCGATTGACCCATAAATATGTATGCACATAAGGTCAGCTACCGGACCAACACATGTCATTTAGGTCCTTTCCAATAACATGTGAGAAATAACCTCATCCATCCAGGCTACCAGAGTTACTACAATGATCCCTCAACTCATTGGCTTACATAACCTGCAATACTGATCATCACTAGTGTCGGTAACATGTTGCACATATCAGTCTCTTATCTCTATATGGACACTTTCCTCTTTACCTTTATCTCCCGGTTCCAATTACCTCTGCTACCATTCATTTCACCTATAGTAGCAAACCATCTTTCATGTATAGTCAAGGTGGTAACTACACACACACTACAATTTCATTTTCTTCCTCATACCGACAACAACTTGTTCTTCTTCTTGTCCACTTTCACTAAGGGGGTGAATGATTTGATCAACATTTATCTCCCGCTTAGACCTATATCTCCTTTAAGACATAGGAGATATCACATGTGCATTGAATGCATAGTGTCGATCCATGGTCCTACTTTCTTGCTTCTTCCTCCATGTTTGTTTGGTCTCACTTTTCTTCCCCTTTTCACTCTAGGGAGCAGGTTTATTCTTCTCCTACTGATTGATCCTTACACTTTTGGATTCTGCATCACAGTCGGAAGTGATGCTATAGTAGCACACAACATCCATCCCAACTTCATGATTGGGGAATCTCTTAGCATACCAGTTAGACCATCTTCTTTTGGTCATCCCATTGTATCTTGCTGCCAGAACATGTGGATCCCTTGATATTATGGGATCAAAATCTCTTCTACTTTTGTTCCATGGAGTATTTTGTCTCTCATATGCTCTATATCCATTTCTATGTTGAGCATAGCTACTAGACCCATAGTCATGTGACTGAAAGTTCATTCTTCTGCAATTTTGACTTTTATGACCAAAGCCATTACACCTCCAACAGATGACATTATTGTTTCTAGAAAGAACATACTGTCTATTCCTAGACTTCATTTTGCATTCATCTGCCCTATGACCGTATTCTTTTCATGCAAAATAGTAACCGAAAAGAGGAGGCACATTACTTACAAAAATTTTTTTACCAAGCTTGAGGAGACCTTATAGGTTTAGTATCTCCATTTCTACTTCTTCAAGTATGAATCTTGGATTGTCCACATTCTGCAGATCTTCCATCCATTTTCTCCTTTTCCCATACATGCTTTGTCTTGTTGACAATAAAATTTCCTTGTCTTCTACTAGGAGGAGGTCTTCTGTGTTGTCTTCTCATGTTCTTTATTTTAGTGAAGTTGCCTTCTCTCAAATTCCTTTTTCCTTTTGGATCTGTATTGATCATCCTTCCAGTACTGGTCTTCTTATTCATGTCCTCACCAGTTGTAGTCAAATCAATCTTCTTTCTTGGAGCATTTCTGACCGTGAAGGTCCGACCCTTTTCATTTCTATTTGAGGAGACAAATTGAATATGTTTGTGGGAGGTCTCCTTCCTTGTAGAGCATTCACCGACAACATATCCTAATCCTCCAGTATCCTTGGAATGTTTTTGATGATTCAACATTTTGTCCAAGGCTTCCGTGTTGCCATCATACCGATTTCTTACCTTGAGCTCATTTTTGCACTTCTCAAGGTCTTTCCTCAGATTCTCTATTTCCTCTTTTAGCTTCTGACACTCTTTGTCCTTTGTTTCCACTTCTAGAATGAGATCCTCATATCTTCTCTCTATTGGCATTTGCATGAAGATTGCATTAATTAAATGCTATGTTGTCATTGATGTCAATTAACTGGCAATGATATTGTTATAATGTTATTTTGTAATCAGTAGGAAGAGCTGGTGAAAGGAAACTATAACAGAAGGTAAGTTTGTGGAGTGAACTGGTATTGCTAAGTATTGGAGAGTTGAACTGGTAAACCCTACCTACTGATTTGATAAACCCTAACTGATAAAGTTTGGTGAATTGGTTATATTGGTTTATGATTTGATGGTGAGCGGTAATGATTATGACACGTATGCATATTGTATGAAGAGAGTTTCAAAGTATTTTTGGTGAGTTGAGGTAACAGTTTTTATCTTGGGAATGAACAAGTATATTGCATGTAATGCAAATTGCGTGATGAGTTACTAAGTTCAATGAAGTGGTGATCAAGGAGTGGTCGAGAATTTCTTGAATGATGTGTAGAGATTGTTATGTAATCCAATGGTCATACTTGAGCTAACTTGTTTGTAATCTCTATGATAATAAGGTTTTTTTTGTGTTACCGACCTAGTTGATTTGTTTATAAGGTCGATGAGTTCTTTAGTTTCAGAGTTGGTAAAGTTTCAGTTGAGTGTGTGGTTTTCGAACTAGATGATGTATCTACAATTTGAGTAAAGGTAGATAGGAGAATGAAAAGGATTTGAACAAGCAAGTGTAGTGCTATTCAAACAGATAAGCAAACCCTTGTTGTTTTCTAACAATTATAGCAGATTAAAATCCCCCAACCGGGTAAGCTCTAACAAGCTTGGTGTTATTCAAATCCTTTAACCATGTGGTCCATTAGCTTGGATTTCAAATCCTCTATCGAGGTTACTCCTCACAGGGTATTGCTTCTAACAAGGCATTATAGTCAATCCCTTAACCAGTTGGTCCCTAATAGGATTTGTTCTTAATAAAACTTTTTGTAAAGCTTTAACAGGCTTGGCTCCTAACAGGGTGAAATTTAGAAGAGTTCATATAGTTATCTTGTGTCTCATCTCACCATGGTTTTTCCCATTTGGGTTTCCACGTCAAAAATATTGTGTCAAGTGGTGAATGTTTTTGTGGTTATTTTTTTTATGGTTGATTTGCTTAACTACTTAATCCACTTTTATAATTCATGATAATCGACAGCAATATGAAATGAAGTTTTACTTATGTTAGTAAAAGTATTTGGATGTTTGTGAGTTTCAAGTTGTTTACTGTTAATCTATTGTAACAGACAACCGGTTTAACTTGATAGTTTTATCTTGGCAGTGATATTACATTGATAGTTCTAAGTTTACTTTGAGAGATTTATTTTGAGATTGGTGAAGTCCTATTAGCTTTTCTATCTGCTGATTCAACACTCCCTCTCAGTAGTTGATCGGATACTTGTTCTTTCATCATACCATCACTCTCCTTATTATCAAATACTGATTTCAACTCATCAGTCAATCCTTTTGCCTCTTCTAGTTGAGATGTCAATATGCATATATTGATATTTGATTCTTCATGGCATATTCTCAACCGACTGCATTCATCATGAACTGAATCTTTATACCTTTTAAAATCCTTTCTAACATTTTGCAGCTCTTCCAATGCACTTACCGGTTCACATTCAAGATCTACTTCGACTTCATCTTCATCATCACTCCTAAACATATCTTTCTAGTGGGATATATTTGCCTTGTCACACTCTGATGTGTGCACTTCACTTTTTGTCTCTTGTTCCATGAAGAGATGAGTTTCCTCTTCATCAAAAATACATCAGCTGACTGATCTACAATCAACACTTCCACATGTGTCTACTTTGTTATTCTTCATGCTTCCACAATCTGATTCAGTAGTGCATGGCTCATTCCCATAAAGCTTATTCAATCTCCCATAGAATTTTTGCTAATCTGTACTTATCCACCTATAAGGAGACATCATCGGTTAGCCCACTGAATATAGCCTTCATGTCTTCTTCAATGCACATGCATCTTCTTTCTTCTTTAGATCCGGTGGGAGGACAAACATTCCTAGGGAGACCATTAACTACTTGTTGTTCTCAAAATTTAATTCACTTTAACATCCTTATAGTGACATGATAACTCTATATGCAGAAGAGATATTAAAGAGAAGGAAACTTCTAGGATAACATATGACAAGGTTTGATTAACCTTCTACACTTCGGACTTATTCAAAGTCCAAGCGGGTATACCTTTGTGAACTAAATTCACACTTTTAAAAGATAAATCCATAGCAAACCAGTCCAAAAACTAGTGGATCTAATCACCTTAAAACTAACTGAAACAAAGGAATGAAAATTGTACTTATGTTTAGTATTGACCTACAAAATATGTAATAGACAACCTTGATCTATACCAGTGCCTTATCTGAGCTCACAGAGTCATCTAAGTTCGAACAATACTCCCACAATCAAATATCTCCACACATCCCATTAGTTTGGCTTATGCAGATCCCTATATATGCCTGACACACATAAGAATTTATTCATACCAAATTAAACTACGCTCATCAAGATTCAAAGTATCTCACAAGGAATTTACTGGTAGAAGTGATTCCTGCATATTTAATTCCCCATCCTGAAGAGAAAAACTAAGAAACATATCTACTGAAAGTTGCCTTACAACCCCTATTCATTCAAAATAACCCTAGATTATTCAGAATGAAATAGTAGCACCCACAAACATATTTGAAGACAACTCAAAGTTTAAACTCAAAACCAATGGTCTGTATATTGATATTTTCTTCAAAAAAGTATTACAAAAACCTTCGAATATTCTCCATTAAAACTTGGAAAAGCCCTGATAAATTTCTGCAGTGTTTTCTTACAATTCTTTTGCGATCTTCTTTCTACTAGTCCTGGTATCCATTTATAACAATATGGATGCATACAAAGCTTCAGACTTTCCTAGGAGAGTTTGTTACAAAACATTACTTCACTTCAAGAAGCAGTTACATGTCCTTTTCTACTTCAATGGATTCTTCAGTTGGTGGGTCCTCTACAATATCCTCTAACCGTTCAGGAGCACCTTCTAACTGCTCTGGAACATGTTCCAACTATTTCGGAGCATCTTCTTCTTGAACCTCCACATCGACCACCGCATATTTTAGGGACCATCCTTGGAAAACATCATCATTAGGCCATGAATGGCCAATAATTTCTTTATTCAACTATAACAACTTTTTCCAGGTGTTCCTCACTTTCCTTACCTCTGAATCCAAAAACCCATAATGAGATTTGATCTTCTCTATTTCCTCAAATGTTTTAACAAACAAAGAGGTGTCATCTATATTGATTATCTCATTTACCCTTAAGGATAAATTATCCCCTAACTCATCTAGCCATGCCTGTTTATCCTTTAACTAATTCTGGTTGACAAAACCTCCAAGGAACAATGCAAATTTATGCTCGGTGTATTCTTTCCAATATAATATAGCTTTTCTTTCCACATTAGCTCTTCCTTCAACCAACTTTGTCAATCCTTTTGCCAACTTACATGTAGACTTGATAGTGACATCAGCCTATGCCTCATCATATGATACACACATCAACTCTAAGTCCACTTCCCTGGGCAACCATTTATTCATAATAGGCTCTAAAATAGCATTACCTTCATTCAACTCATTAAGAGTATCCAAAATCCTTTTCATATTGATATACACTGTAGGAGCATCAATAGTGTCAGCAAAGCTTGAAATTTTTGCCTTTATCTTTTCCTCATACTTGCTTGCAAATAAGGCCTGGGCTTGTTTCAATTTTTCCATTTCATGCTGATTAGTCTCAGCCGGTTGGAAACTAGAAGGCATAGGAGAAGGGGGGAACTCTACAATTGGACTAGTAGGTGGGGGTCTTGCTGGAGAGGAAGCGATCATCAATGTTGAAGGCTCACCTTGATGATGTTGACTTACCAATTGGCTCTAGAGTTTAGTGATGATGTTGTCCCTACTGGCTATTCCTTCCTTAGCTTCATTATAAGCTTTTAAAATAGTTTCCAACTTCAATCGGAGAGTAGCTTTTTCTTGAGCTTCTTTCTCTGCTACTGCTACATTAAACTTTGCAGTTTCTAGAACAGTATTAGCTGCCTCCAACACTCCTATGCCCTGAACCCCTCTTGACAATCATTCCTCCAAAGAGGCTAGAATCTAAGGCATTTTTCTTCCTCCTATTCTCATCTTTCTTTAATGACCATAGGACAAGGGAAGTATTATCTTTGTTGAAGGTCACACCTTCCATTGGCTTTTTTTCCTTTCTTACTACATCAAGGATCAATGCATCAACTATATCCCATTATGGGAGAATTAACACGCCAGCTTTATCCAACATATCCCTCCCTTTCTCAGGGGTGATTGCTTTGAACTCCTCCATCATTTCTTTCTTAACTTCTTCTTCTATTTGGGCTGCATCTTTGAGAGGATGTTCATTTACCCTTTTCTCACATTAGATTTTGAATTGATCAATGTTCTGTTTGCAGAGAAATTGTAGAAAAGCTCCTGATGTAATGAAGTTGTTGTCAGCTAGGAATTCCTCACTAGCTTGCTTAATAGTAAGGTCCAATTCTTGGCCCTTTAACTCACCATCGGTTAAATCCATTTCAGCATTTGGTGGCTCTTCGGGCATCACTTCTTGGGTCTCCTCATAAGTATAGACAATCTCACCAAGACTCCCTAACTGCAATAATTGTTTAGCCACTACTTGTTCATCTCCAATGTGGATAGGAGATTGAGATGGGGAATATTGAGGCTCATCAGTTCCAAATTCTTCTCCCACCTTTTTCCTCTTAGGGGAATCCTGAATGTCTACAATATCTTCAACTTTCCTTTTCCCTTTTGAACAAGAAGGCTCACCTATCACTGGCATCATTACAGTGTACTTTGGTCTCTTGAGCATTGCATAGTCACCTGGTGGGATTACTTTGGCAAAAGCAGGCTTGGCCAAGACAATCTTAACCTTATCAGGATCATTTTGCATTATGGCTTCTCTTTTTTCCTTTAGGGTCTGCATTACATCTTCAAAATAAAGAATCAAAAATTTTATTTTCTCCTCAAATGGGGTGAAGCTAGAAAGAGGGTCATAGCTAATGTCAAACTGATGAATAAAATCAAGGGATTTCTTATATGCTACCCAATTCTCCTTCCTCAGTTCCTCCTCATCTAAGCTGAACTCGTTTCTAATCAAATCCTCTGGAAATTGAAATTGATGAGGCCTACCTCTGCACACTGCTCTTTTCCTAAACATGCCATTGAAGAAGTCCTCAGGGTCTGCACATCTTGACACTGCAGTTGATAACCTATATGTTTAAGAGAAATCTTCAAAGAATATCCATCCACCCTTAGTGATTACAAAATGGTGGGCCATGGTAATAGTTGGGAAAATTGTCCCTTTACCTCTGTTAGTCAGCTTAGCTTCCTGCACCCCTCCAATCTATCTTAGCACTTTTGCAATCCCTATTTTCAATGGGACCTAATAGGGTAGTAAATAAGGGGTGACTCTAAATCCAAATACTCTGAAAAAAGTAGACACAGGTTACAAATAGATGTCTCCCCAATTGTGAGCAATCTTGATATCCTCTACAAATTCCTTAGGTCTAATAAATTCCAATAGAGCTTTAGGGATTCTAGGGTTTTCTCTACATAAGAGGATTCTGATCTTAGATGCAAAGTATCTATCAAACTTTAGATAACTTGCATCCTCTCTATCCCATGATAAGATAGTACTCCACAATTGCACTGGCATTTCCTCATTATCCTTGACCTTAATCAAGTCCATCTCCTTTGGAAAGTAGTTAGCACCCTTGAATAGGAACATGTGCATTAACATAGAATACCATCCAAATGGCTTTTCAACATTACCATTCTTGATTCCTATCAACCCTTTATGAATGGCATCAGCAAGGTATGGAGCATAATCAAATGTAATGGCCAAAGAAGTACTCAAAATTTGGGCAATCATCAGCATATAATGGGTAGGCATATTCTTTTCAGCATCTTCCCCAAAGATCTGGCACAAGGCCCAATACATACCCTTAGTTCTCAAGGTGAATAAATTGAGGGAGAATGGTTCCATTGTGCTGGGGCCTACAACTGTCAACCCTCCTATCTTCACAAAGAACTCTCTTAATGGGCTATTCATAAGATGATCCCTCTATACATTGTAAATCTGGGCTAATGATTCAAAATCAATAAGTTCCAATAAATTGGAGGATTCACTGAGTTTGAAAGTCTTTCTAAATTCATCTTCATTGATTTCAATCAGGACTGACCCCTTTATGTTCTGGATGCACCTTGCCACAGAGTCATAATTTTGTGCAATCAAAGTTAATAGGTCTGTATCCATAAAACCACCTGGGACCACTAGCTTCCCTACATCCTATTCCCATATGCCATTCATAGGAGCAGAGGAATTTCTTTGCCCAAAACCGACTTTGAAAAGTCCTAAGCCTGACATTCCTATTTCAGGGTCTCTCAACCAATTACCCTTATCATACAAGCCATCTCCAATTTTTAGACGAGGGTGTTTGGGAACTAATTCTTTGATCTTAGTCCCAACATTGGTGGATATAGTTAATTTTTCTAAAAGATCATCACATATATTTTGTTCTTGGTATCCCACCTTCCCGATGAATTCTCTTCTAGGAGCCATTTTGGATGAGCAACCACACCACCAGCAACTAGCACAAACCTCTAACAAAGTAATTCACATGGAAAATATTTGAGAACAAACCAAAGTAATCAAGAAAAGCATAAAAACCTAATTATTCGCCTGAAGAGAATTACTCTGCAACAATTCACTCTGCAACAAACTTTGATGAAATGGTATTAGCAATTAAGTTGATGTGGACTACAGAAGACAAGTTGGCATTTAAGTTTTTTAGGAATTAACTCTGCATGCTTCGGCTTTCTTTTCATAATTGAATTCACCAAATTGAATTCAAAAATTGCTCCAATGGGTCATGATTCCTCTGAGTCTTTCCTCTATTTCACTCTTTTGCTATTTCGCGGTGCATAAAACCCATGCTCTTTTCTTTCACAAAGCAACGTTGGCCGTTGGATCACAGGAACTTGCATTGCCTTTACCTCTGCTTAATCTCTCTGCTTAATTTTTGGGCCCTACCATCTCTTCGCCACTTCGTGGAGGGCAAGTTAGATCTACTGCTTGGTGCGGCTTTGCGCAGCGGAAGTGCACGATTGTTAAGTATCGCGAAGTGGCAAAAATATGGTAAGGCCCAAAACTTAAGCAGAGAGATTAAGCAGAGGTAAAGACAATGCAAGTTCCCGTGATCCAATGGCCAGCATTGCTTCGTGAAAGAAAAGAGTGCAAGTTTTATGCACTGCGAAATAGCGAAAGAGTGAAACAGAGGAAAGACTCAGAGGAATCATGACCCGTTGGAGCCATTTTTGAATTCGATTTGGTGAATTCAATTGTGAAAAGAAAGCCGAAGCATGCGGAGTTAATTCCTAAAAAACTTAAATGCCAACTTGTCTTCTATAGTCTGCATCAAATAAATTGCTAATACCGTTTCATCGAAGTTTGTTGTAGAGCGAATTGTTGCAGAGTAATTCTCTTCAGGCAAATAATCAGGTTTTTATGCTTTTCTTGATAACTCTGGTTTGTTCTCAAATATTTGCCGTGTGAATTACTTTGTTAGAGGTCTGTGCTAGTTGCTAGTGGTGTGGTTGCTCGTCCAAAATGGCTCTTAGAAGAGAATTCATTGGGAAGGTGGGATACCAAGAATGAAATATATGTGATGATCTTTTAGAACAATTAACTATGTCCACCAATGCTGGGGCTAAGATCAAAGAATTAGTGCCCAAACACCCTCGTCTAAAAATTGGAGATGGTTTGTATGATAAGGGTAATTGGTTGAGAGACCCTGAAATAGGAATGTCAAGCTTAGAACTTTTCAAAGTTGGTTTTGGGCAAAGAAATTCCTCTGCTCCTATGAATGGCATATGGGAATAGGATGTAGGGAAGCTAGTGGTCCCAGGTGTTTTTATGAATACAGACTTGTTAACTTTGATTGCACAAAATAATGACTCTGTGGCAAGGTGCATCCAGAACATAAAGGGGTCAGTCCTAATTGAAATCAATGAAGATGAATTCAGAAAGACTTTCAAACTCAGTGAATCCTCCAATTTATTGGAACTTATTGATTTTGAATCATTAGCCCAGATTTACAATGTACAAAGGGATCATCTTAGGAACGGCCCATTAAGAGAGTTCTTTGTGAAGATAGGAGGGTTGACAGTTGTAGGCCCCAACACAATGGAACCATTCTCCCTCAATTTATTCACCCTGAGAACTAAGGGTATGTATTGGGCCTTGTGCCAGATCTTTGGGGAAGATGCTGAAAAGAATATGCCTACCCATTATATGTTGATGATTGCCCAAATTCTGAATCCTTCTTTGGCCATTACATTTGATTATGCTCCATACCTTGCTGATGCCATTCATAAAGGGTTGATAGGAATCAAGAATGGTAAGGTTGAAAAGCAATTTGGATGGTATTCTATGTTAATGCACATGTTCCTATTCAAGGGTGTTGACTACTTTGCAAAGGAGATGGACCTAATTAAGGTCAAGGATAATGAGGAAATTCTAGTACAACTGTGGAGTATTGTCTTATCATGGGATAGAGAGAATGGAAGTTATCTGAAGTTTGATAGATGCTTTGCATCTAAGATCAGAATCCTCTTATGTAGAGAAAACACTAGAATCCCTAAAGCTCTATTGGAATTTATTAGACCTAAGGAGTTTGTAGAGGATATCAAGATTGCTCACAATTGGGGAGACATCTATTTGTACCCTGTGTCTACTTTTTTCAGAGTGTTTGGATTTAGAGTCACCCCTTATTTATTACCCTATCAGGTCCCATTGAAAATAGGGATTGCAGAAGTGCTAAGACAGATTGGAGGGGTGCAAGAAGTTGAGCTGACTAACAGAGGTAAAGGGACTATTTTCCCAATTGTTACCATGGCCCACCATTTTGTAATCACTGAGGGTGGATGGAGATTCTTTGAAGATTTCTTTAAAATATATAGGTTATCAACTGTAGTGTCAAGATGTGTAGACCCTGAGGACTTCTTCAATGGTATGTTTAGGAAAAGAGCAGTGTGCAGAGGTAGGCCTCATCAATTTCAGTTTCCTGAGGATTTGATTAGAAACGAGTTCAGCCTAGATGAGGAGGAACTAAGGAAGGAGAAGTGGGTAGCATATAAGAAAGCCCTTGATTTTATTCATTAGTTTGACATTAGCTATGACCCTCTGTCTAGCTTCACCCCATTTGAGGAGAAAATAAAATTTTTGATTCTTTATTTTGAAGATGTAATGTAGACCCTAAAGGAAAAAAAGAGAAGCCATAATGCAAAATGATCCTGATAAGGTTAAGATGGTCTTGGCCAAGCCTGCTTTTGCCAAAGTAATCCCACTAGGTGACTATGTAATGCTCAAGAGACAAAAGTACACTGTAATGATGCCAGTGACAGGTGAGCCTTCCTGTTCAAAAGGGAAAAGGAAAGTTGAAGATATTGTAGACATTCAGGATTCCCCTAAGAGGCAAAAGGTGGGAGAAGAAATTGGAACTGATGAGCCTCAATATTCCCCATCTCAATCTCCTATCCACATTGGAGATGAACAAGCAGTGGCTGAACAATTATTGCAGTTAGGGAGTCTTGGTGAGATTGTCTATACTTATGAGGAGACCCAAGAAGTGATGCCCGAAGAGCCACCAAATGCTTAAATGGATTTAACCGATGGTGAGTTAAAGGGCCAAGAATTGGACGTTACTGTTAAGCAAGGTAGTGAGGAATTCCTAGCTGACAACAACTTTGTTACATTAGGAGCTTTTCTACAATTTCTCTGGAAACAGAACATTGATCTATTCAAAATTTGATGTGAGAAAAGGGTAAATGAACAGCCTCTCAAATATGCAGCCCAAACAGAAGAAGAAGTTAGGCAAGAAATGATGGGGGAGTTCAAAGCAATCACCCCTGAGAAAGGGAGGGATATGTTGGATAAAGTTGGTGTGTTAATTCTCCCATAATGGGATATAGCTGATGCATTGATCCTTGATGCAGTAAGAAAGGAAACAAAGCCAATGGAAGGTGTGACCTTCAACAAGGATAATACTGCCCTTGTCCTGTGGTCATTATAGAAAGATGAGAACAGGAGGAAGAAAAATGCCTCAGATTCTAGCCCCTTTGGAGGAATGATTGTCAAGAGGGTTCAGGACACGGGAGTGCTAGAGGCAGCTAATACTGTTCTAGAAACTGCAAAGTTTAATGTAGCAGTAGTAGATAAAGAAGCTCAAGAAAAAGCTGCTCTCCAATTGAAGTTGGAAACTGTTTTAAAAGCTTATAATGAAGATAAGGAAGGAATAGCCAGTAGGGACAGCATCATCACTAAACTCCAGAGCCAATTGGCAAGTCAACATCATCAAGGTGAGCCTTCAACATTGATGATTGCTTCCTCTCCAGCAAGACCCCCACCTACTAGTCCAATTGTAGAGTTCCCCGCTTCTCCTATGCCTTTTGGTTTCCAACCGACTGAGACTTATTAGCATGAAATGGAAAAATTGAAACAAGCCTAGGCCTTATTTGCAAGCAAGTATGAGGAAAAGATAATGGCAAAAATTTCAAGCTTTGCTGACATTGTTGATGCTCCTACAGTGTATATCAAGATGAAAAGGATTTTGGATACTCTTAATGAGTTGAATGAAGGTAAGGCTATTTTAGAACCTATTATGAATAAATGGTTGCCCAGGGAAGTGGACTTAGAATTGATGTGTGTATCATATGATGAGGCATAGGCTGATGTCACTATCAAGTCTACATGTAAGTTGGAAAAAGGATTGACAAAGTTGGCTTAAGGAAGAGCTAATGTGGAAAGAAAAGCTAATTTATATCGGAAAGAATACACCAAGCATAAATTTGCATTGTTCCCTGGAGGTTTTGTCAACCAGAATCAGTTAAAGGATAAACAGGCATGGCTAGATGAGTTAGGGGATAATTTATGCTTAAGGGTAAATGAGATAATCAATACAGATGACACCTCTTTGTTTGTTAAAACAATTGAGGAAATAGAGAAGATCAAATCTCATTATGGGTTTTTGGATTTAGAGGTAAGGAAAGTGAGGAACACCTGGAAAAAGTTGTTAAAGTTGAATAAAGAAATTATTGGCCATTCATGGCCTAATGATGATGTTTTCCAAGGATGGTCCCTAAAATATGCAGTGGCCGATGTGGAGGTTCAAGAAGAAGACGCTCCGGAACAGTTGGAACATATTCCAGAGCAGTTACAAGGCGCTACTGAACGGTTAGAGGATATTGCAGAGGACCCACCAATTGAACAATCTGCTAAAGTAGAAAAGGACATGTAACTACTTCTTGAAGTGAAGTAATATTTTGTAACAAACTCTCCTAGTAATGTTCGAAGCTTTGTATGCATCCATATTGTTATAAATGGATACCAGGACTAGTAGAAAGAAGATCGCAAAAGAATTGTAAGAAAATGTTGCAAAAATTTATCTGGGCTTTTCCAAGTTTTAATGGAGAATATTTGAAGGTTTTTGTAATACTTTTTTGAAGAAAATATCAATATATAGACCATTGGTTTTGAGTTTAAATTTTGTGTTGTCTTCAAATATGTTTGCAGGTGTTACTGTTTCATTCTGAATAATCTAGGGTTATTTCATCTAAATAGGGGTTGTAAGGCAACTTTCAGTACGTATGTTTCTTAGCTTTTCTCTTCAAGAGGGGAATTAAATATGCAGGAATCACTTCTACCAGTAAATTCCTTGTGAGATACTTTGAATCTTGATGAGCATAGTTTAATTTGGTATGAATAAATTCTTATTTGTGTCAGGCATATATAGGGATCTGCAGAAGCCAAACTAATGGGATGTGTGGAGATATTTGATTGTGGGAGTATTGTTCAAACTTAGATGACTCTGTGACCTCAGATAAGGCACTGGTATAGATCAAGGTTGTTTATTACATATTTTGTAGGTCAATACTGAACGTAAGTACAATTTTCATTCCTTTGTTTTAGTTAGTTTTAAGGTGATTAGATCCACTGGTTTTTGGATTGGTTTGCTGTGGATTTATCTTTTAAAAGTGTGAATTTAGTTCACAAAGGTATACTCGCCTAGTCTTTTAATAAGTTCGAAGTGTAGAAGGTTAATCAAACCTTGTCATATGTTGTCTTGGAAGTTTCCTTCTCTTTAATGTCTCTTCTGCATACAGAGTTATCATGTCACTATAAGGATGTTAAAGTGAATCAGATTTTGAGAATAACAAAAGTGGTTGGTGACTCTGCTAGGGAGAGTCATAGTGAAAATCAAAACGCAGATTTGTGCCTAAAATTTGTAAAGAAAATCATTGTGTGTCTATGGAATAGATTGGTGTTTGGAAGTCTCTTTTTGAAAGTTCTCTTTGTTTTTTTGGTACATGATTTTGGTATGAAGAATCACGACATTTCTTTTAAAGCTTGTTTTCATATTTCCCATAGTCTTGTGGGTGGCGACTCTGTTATCTTGGAACCAGTCCTAGTATAATATATAGATTTCTAAATGGAAGACAAGCATAATGGAAGGAGGAAAAAACACCATATCATTCATGAAGAAGCATCCTCGTGAAACTTTGCAAGAAGGTTTGCTAGAATAGTCACGAAGAGGTCAGAAGAGGCTAGTGCTTCACGAACCATCAAATGTTGCTTGGGTGCAAAAGAATAATAATACCGATAAGATACCTGATCGACCTGTTTATGCAAAGTCTAATTCTTCTTCCAGAGATTCTAAACATGATATATTAGGTTTCGATTCTGGATTGTTTGGAAATATAGATAATGCTCATTTTCTAAATCAAGATATATCCCATGTTAGTGTGTCTGTGAGAGATAGGACTAGTTCAAATGCAATCAAACATTCTGTTCCTAGAACAATTGATGGAAATATTAGCCTGATTGATATAGATCAAGTAAATATATTTGACTCTGAGGAGAATTTCCTTGATGAAGATAAAGTGTCCTAAGAAATAGAAGATTTAAATAGGAGGGTTCACCACTTAATTTCCTTAAGAGCCCAAAAGGAAGCAAATAAGGAGAAGGAAGTTAAAGCAAAACTAATGGAGAGAGATAGGCTTCTTAGACAGATAGCTGATCTTGAAGTATTGGCCAAGGAAAAAGAAAAGAGTGATGAGGAAGGCCCTGTGATTAGAGAGATTTTGATCCCCAAGGCCAAGCCAACATATAGGTCAGTAGTCCAGCCAAACAAGGAAATGCTCAGTGATTCACAGTCTCCTAGGAATAATGTTGATAAAGGAAAGCAGAAATGGGTGGATGATAGAACTGGATCTAAAAAAATTGAAGAGATTTCTCATAGGCTATTAGTACATGAGAGAGAGATGGAAAGAATGAGGAAGGAAAAAGAGGATCTCCAAATGGAACTAGAGAAAGCTGAGTTGGAAGTAGCTAATCAGGAAGTGAAAAGAAAAATTAGCTATTTAAAAGCTCCCCGCATTATTTTCCCATCAGAAGGTCTTAGTAAGCCTGATCCTCAACAAATTTCCCTTCCACCGGTTAAAATTCAGCCTACTGTGCCTACTAATATAGCAACAGTTAGTCAAATCCCTGTGAACAATCAGCATAGCCAAATATCTCAATCCCTAGTTCCAAAAGTCAGAATGAACATGGGAAACAATAATGTTGCTAACCCTTTTCAAAGGAGACCTATCAATTTGGAGTAGTATAGACAACTATTTTTTGATGGGATCCCAGGGTATCCCAACCATGTTCCCACTGAGTTAAGGGACAGACTCCATAAGTTTGCTGGGAATAATGCAATTAGTGCTGAAGAACATTTAAAATCTTTTGGGGACCTAATAAATGATTATGAGATAGGGGATGAAGATGTCATAATGAAATTGTTTATTCAGACCCTAGTTGATGATGCAAGAGATTGGTATAGAGGTCTTCCAGTTAATAGCATTGGGTCATGGGAGGACTTTAAGAATTGTTTTCAAGAACAATATAGTGATAAAACAAATGTGAGCTTCATGCTCAATGAATTTAATAACATCAGAAAATCTGATAATGAAATTGTTACTGATTTCAATGCTAGATTTCAAAAGGCCATGCATAGATTATATCAGGTGATGAGGTTAGATGATAACATGTGTTTGAACACCTACTATAATGCATTTGATTCTAAGATGGCCTATATCTTGAGGGATAAAAATCCACATAACCTGAGGGATGCATTTAGGATTGCCATTAATGTGGAAAGCAATAGAAAAGCATCTAGGAAGTTAGGAAGGAGAATAGATGGTAGGTTATGGCAAGAAACAAAATAACAACCTAGCAAAGCTGCTAAGGAGGAAGACAAGATAGAGAAGTTGGTCATTGCTATGAAGGATCTGACTGCCAAGGTAAACAAAAATGTCAAGCCTCATCATAACAGGCAAGATAGACCCCCTAGACTGCATGACATGCCTTATAATACCAACTGGAAAGATGGTAAACCCCAGAATGAGAAGCCTAAAATTGCTCAAAATCAGGACACTCTAGATCCCTTAAAATGGAAAAATGTCCATAATATAGAAAATATTCCTTGGTGTATTGCTCGTGATGGGCCACATTCTCCTCATCAGTGTACAGTAGCTCAAGCTCTTGAAGAATCCATGAGACAAGAAGCTGAGCCTGACATTAACATGTTTGAGACTATTATAGAAAGTGATGAGGAATCTATGCAAAGTGAATACAGTGATGTGTTGGATAATGAAAGGTTTGTTCAAGGACAACTAACACTGGATTGGCATCCTACCTTGAATATGGTAACAATTAAGGATGAAGAAGTTCATCTTAGAAGGCCTAGTGAGGAAGAAGTTAAAAGTCTCACCAAAGTTGCTATTTCTAAAGCAAAACACAATTATAACTTAAGGAGCACCAAGAAGGACACTGATCAGGGTGAACCTGGTTCCATGTTCATAAAAGAGATTACCCAAAAGGGGGCAATAAGTAGTGCTACTACTATCCCTAAAATTGGTCAAGAAAAGAAGGAATAGGTTAAATATGTACCCAAGAGTATAGATACCAGTGATATACAAGGAACTGCCACAGCAAAAAGGGCAAGTCAGCTCAAGGTAGAAATAGTTAGAGCTAATACTGATTTAAGCAGTAGTTCCACATTTGACATGGCTCAAGCTCTTACACAAATGAAGGTCACTGTCCTATTAGTAGAATTACTAAAAAAAAAAGAGCATAGGGATGCAACTTTGTCTTTGTTTTCTAATATATCTGATAGTGACACAGTCCTACCCACCGGTTCGGCCAAAATTGGAAAGGATCAAGAATTCCAAACCCCAGAGGTTTATGTTGGAACCACTATTACTCAAGAGACTTCACAAGTAGATCCTTTCTATGTTACTTTGTTGGTAAATAACCGGTTGATAAAAAACTGCATGATAGATTCAGGAGCGTCTGCTAATGTGATTCCTTATGGTGTTATGAAAGAACTAGGACTGTCAGTAACTACTGTGTATGGAAAATGCTACACTATGGATAACAAGGAAGTACTTGTGATAGGTACAATGAGAGATGTTGAAGTAAAAATAGCAGCATTCCCTGAGGCAACTTATAAAATGGATGTTATTGTTACTGATACTAAACCCCACTATGGTATGTTGTTGTCCAGGCAGTGGGCAGCAGCAGTAGGAGGAAATGTCCAATTGGATTTATCTTATGCTACTATCCCAATCAATGGGAATTGGGTCAAGTTGTATAGAGAACGACGTGCTCCTAGAGTAATTGAGAGTGTAGATCCTAATATGCTCAATTGTATGATTTATGTGGATCTTGGTAATTTCAGACTACAACCAATTTTACCCCAGTTGAAGAATACTGACCCCATTGTGGTCAAATTAGAATCACAACAGTATGGTTTATGGCAGATTTATTTTGATGGGGCTTGCTCCAAAGAAGGATCTGGAGCAGGGGTTCTTTTTGTATCCCCATCAGGTATAACTTTTGAGTATTCTTTCTTATTGGCTTTCTAGTGCACAAATAATACTGCAGAGTATGAAGCCCTGTTATTAGGGCTTGAAGTTGCAAAAAGGCATGGAATCTAGCTGTTGACAGTGTTAGGAGATTCAAAATTGGTTGTCTCTCAGGTAAGATCCAAATATGCATCAAAAAATGATCGATTAAAGAGATATAAACATGTAGTTTGGGATGCTATTGAGCATTTTGATGCATTTTCTATTAGTTGGATAGAGCGAGCAAAGAATATTATGGCAGATTTCCTAGCTAATGTTGCCTTGAAAAATGATGATGCAACACTAACCGGCATCTCCACTGTGGAAATAAAATCTAGGCTTGCTATCCCTGATAATGTGTATAATTGGCAAGTTTTTGCTGATGATGAGGATATTCTTAGGTTCATCCAATGTGTTGATGATTATGATGGACAAAAGATTGATTGCAATGCACTGGTGGAGGTGGTTGACAATAAGGAAATAGTGTTTGGAAATGACTTGGTCCAGTTGGAAACAAATGAGATACCTAAAGGATTGGTAGAGCTAGAGAGCATGTTTAGTTACAATGACAGTCACTTACATCAGCAGTCTACCACCAAGCTGGAAGAATTGGAGGAGGTAAACCTGGGGACCGAGTCATCCCCTAAGGTAGTGTACATTGGGAAGAAATTACCCCCTCATGTCAGAACTAATCTTATTAATTTATTGAAAAGATATAGACATGTTTTTGCTTGGTCTTATGAAGACCTAAAGGTGTATAGACAAGACCTTTTTTAGCATGAAGTTCCTTTACTTCCAGGTGCTAAGCCTTTCAGGCAGAAGCAGAGACCTATTAATCCCCTATTAGAAACTAAGATGTAGCAAGAATTGACCAAGTTAAGAGAAGGGGGGATTATCAAACCTATAAGACATTCCTCATGGGTCTCCAATCTAATTCGAGTAAGAAAGAAAAATGGGGACATTAGATTGTGTGTGGATTTTAGAAATTTGAATGTTGCCTCTTTAAAAGATAATTACTCTTCCCCAAATATGGAAGCTATGCTGCAAAGAGTAACAGGTTGTGATATTTTGTCCATGATGGATGGTTTTTCAGGATACAATCAAGTGTTAGTAAGAGAATCTGAATAGTTTAAAACTGCCTTCACTACTCCATGGGGAACATATGTCTATGTAAGAATGCCATTTAGGTTAAAAAATGCTGGAGCTACATTTCAAAGAGCTATGGATGTAGCCTTTAATCAATTTATCAATATCATCATGGTGGTTTATCAAGATGATCTAACTTGCTTCTCCAAAAGGGCTAATGATCATTGTGGACATTTGGAAAGGGTGTTCAATAAAGCTTTGGAATTTGGTGTGTCATTAAATCCCAAGAAATGTCATTTTGGGGTCACTGAAGGAAAATTATTGGGGCACATTGTTTCCAAGGAAGGGGTAAGAATAGACCTTGAAAGAATTGAAGCAACAAACAAAGTGTCTGAACCGAAGAATGTTAAAGGTATTCAATCCTTTTTAGGCAAAGTAAATTTTGTTAGAAGATTCATTGCAAACTTTGCAGAGATAGTGAAACCCATTGTCAAGTTGCTCAAGAAGGATACCAAGTTTTGTTGGGATCAAGAAGCCTCAAAGGCTTTTGATGAGATTAAAAAGGCCATTCAGGAAGCACCAGTGCTGAAATCTCCTGATTACAATAAGCCCTTTTCTCTGTTCTCTTTTGCTTCATACCATACAGTAGCTGCAGTATTGTTACAAAAGGATAATGAGGGATATGAACATCCCATAGCTTTCTATAGCAAGTCTTTGCAAGCAGCAGAATTAAAGTATGAAACCATGGAGAAACAGGCTTATGCTTTAGTTAAAGTTGTCAAGGCTTTCAGGCCATACCTGGTGAATGCAAAAATCATTGCTTATGTCCCACATGTCGCAGTTAAGGATATTCTATCCCAGTCCGAGGTTATAGGAAAAAGGTGCAGATGGATCAATAGAATCCAAGAATTTGAGCTGGAAATAAAGATCACCAAATTGGTGAGAGGCTTAGGTCTGGCCAAGCTCATGACTGAATCTAATCTTCTAAATGTTGAGATAAACAATGTTGAAATCAAAAGTACTTCAGTCACTAGTATTGAAAGGCAACCTTGGTATTCAGAGATAGTCCGATTTTTAAGAGATGCTACATTTCCAGAAGGAACGACACATAATCAGAGAAGAACTCTAAAATTGAAGTCTCAGAAATATGTTCTCATCCAAGGTGACTTGTTTTGGAGAAATAGAGATGGAAGGTTACTCGTGTGTTTAGATGAATTCCAAGCAAAGAAAATGCTGATTGAAATGCATGATGGAATATGCGGAGGTCATTATTCTGCTAAGACAACTGCTGGGAAGATAGTTCGAGCTGGGTATTATTGGCCTACCTTGTTCAAGGATGCTCATGAATATGTCAGGAGATGTGACCCGTGTCAAAGGTTTTCATCCAAACTAAAATATGAATGAGCTCTGCCCTTGAACCCAGTCACAGTGGAAGCACCTTTTGTCCAATGGGGGATAGACTTTATTGGAGAGATTGTTGAGAGATCAGGAAGAGATCATAGATGGCTCATAGTAGCAACTGATTATTTTACTAAATGGATTGAAGCCATTCCCATCAGAAGAGCTACAAGTAAAATTGTTATTGATTTCTTGATGGATTGTATCATAACTAGATTTGGAGTTCCTGTGAAATTAGCAATGGAAAATGCTATGAGTTTTAGGTCAGAAGAGTTTGTCAATTTTTGTACTAGTCATGGGATAATCATGTCTTACTCTTCACCTTATTATCCTCAAGGAAATGGGCAAGCAAAATCCAGCAATAAAAGCCTCTTGAATATTATCAAGAAAATCTTAGAAGAGAACAAGAGGTCATGGGATCAAAAGTTGAAACTAGCTTTGTGGGCAAACAAAATCACTGTCAAGAAGGCCATTGGGATGTCACCATTTGAATTGGTATATGGTACACAGGCTAGAGTGCTTGTGAACAATCTTCTTCCAGTGTACAAGTTCTTACAAGCTGAGGACATGGATTTATCAGAGCCTATGGAGGATCGAATGATCCAAATGGTTGAAATGGAAGAGATCAGAGCTCTAGCTCATAAGAGAAATATGAAGATCCAATTTCAGTCCAAGTACCTTTTTGATAAAAGGACATCATTAAGGAAATTTCAAATTGATGATATTGTTCTTCAGTGGAATGCAAGAGGACAGGATAAGGGAAAGCACAAGAAAAATTTGAATCATTATGGATTGGCCCTTTTGTTGTCTGTGATCTAAATGGAAAAGATTCTTATTTTGTGAAAAATATGAATGATGAAGTACAGGAATTTCCAGTGCATGGACAATTCCTGAAACATTATTTCTCTTGAAGTCCATGCACAGTAGGTCCTTTGTTTGTATATATTTCGTTTGTTTCCTGTTGTTTTTGTTTGGGTTTGTGTTTTGGTCTGTTCTCCATAGTTTTTTCTGAGTTTCTTGTGTTGACCTTGTGATCAGCCATCCCCAGTCAAAGCCGCTGTTATCACTGTTTAAAAATGGGTGTGCTTTTTCCATTATTGGCTAAGTCTAAATGTTTTTGAGTCTAGTGTATTCTTATTGTTTCAAGGCTATTTCAAATCCTAATGGGTTTAGGGTTTAGGTTTTAATTCGCTTTAATGACTATTAAAAACCCTTTGGCTTCTGTTTCTGCATTACTTTATTCACTTAAGTAATGGGTCCCTTTGTTGTGAAGTGTTCCCCCCCTTGTAATTTACCTAGGCGGTCCCCTTCAATTGTTTTAATTCCTGCTTTTAAATATGCCTTTTCTTAAATGTCTGTCAGGCCTTGTAAGCATCACGCAGCTTTCTGTTGATCTAACAGTCCTCGTTGATTTGCGACCTAAAGATGCTCGCATTTTATCCATCGCGAAATAGCAAAAAGTAGAAAGGTGGACCCGACACATAGGTTCAAGCCAAAGTTAAATATCGGTCAAGTCCCATCTGATCGGACGGACAACATGAGTTCGTGAGATCAAGATAAACGTGGTTTACTCTTCGTAAAGTCGCGAAAAGGTTTGGTGAGACCCAGCAATGAGGACTTTCCCTTGGGTTAAAAGGTAATCAAGTCACACCAAGATCGACGGCTCATGTTGTTTCGCAGCCGAGAGATGCTTGTGGTTTACTCATCGCGAAGTCGCGAAAAGTTTTGGTGGGCCCAAAGGGTAGGATAGACATGAACTTAAAAGGCATTCATCTCTGTTTTGATCTGACGGTTCTCGTGATTTCATGGTTGTAAGTTGAATGATGATTAGTGTTCGCGAAGTCACAAAAGACAAGTGGAAGTCACACATAAGTGTGACATGGAAAAATAGCTGATACTTTTGTGGGGCTTGATAGGGATATGTCAAGTGACACGTAGTTCTAAAAGGATTATTAAGGGCCCTCTAGGGTGTAACTGGCGGTTATGTGGGAATAATAAAAGATGGCACGTGGCAGATCTAGAATGGGACCCAAGCGAGTTGCCATGGCTAATGGCTGACTGCCATGTGGCATGTATTTACTGATGAAAAGGCGGGGTAAGTGGTTCTTGGATGCAGGGCCCACTTAAAAAGGTAGTCATCTTTGTTTTGATCTGACGATTCTCATCGATTCGTGGCCCGAAGATGCCCATAGATTAATCTCTGTGAAATGGCAAAAACTGCTAACCGTCAGGGTGAGGCACGGTTAGTTAGAAAGATTGACAGTCCCGATTGGAATTAAAGTTCGGGTGACTTAAGTTAGATCTAATGCTTGGCGTGGCTTTGCGGAGGGGAAGTGCTCGATTGTTAAGTATCACGAAGTGGCGAAAAGATGGTAGGGCCCAGAACTTAAGCAGAGAGATTAAGCAGAGGTAAAGGCAATGCAAGTTCCCATGATCCAACGACCAGTGTTGCTTCGTGAAAGAAAAGAGCGTGGGTTTTATGCACTACAAAATAGAGAAAGAGTTAAATAGAGGAAAGACTTAGAGGTATCATGACCCGTTGGAGCCATTTTTTAATTTGATTTGGTGAATTCAATTATGAAAAGAAAGCCAAAGCATGCAGAGTTAATTCCTAAAAAACTTAAATGCCAACTTGTCTTCTGTAGTCCACATCAACTTAATTGCTAATACCGTTTCATCGAAGTTTGTTGCAGAGCGAATTGTTGTAGAGTAATTCTCTTCAGGTGAATAATCAGGTTTTTATGCTTTTCTTGATAACTCTGGTTTGTTCTCAAATATTTGCCATGTGAATTACTTTGTTAGAGGTTTGTGCTAGTTGCTGGTGGTGTGGTTGCTCGTCCAAAATGGCTCCTAGAAGAGAATTCACCGGGAAGGTGGGATACCAAGAAGGAAATATATGTGATGATCTTTTAGAACAATTAACTATGTCCACCAATGTTGGGGCTAAGATCAAAGAATTAGTGCCCAAACACCCTCGTCTAAAAATTGGAGATGGCTTGTATGATAAGGGTAATTGGTTGAGAGACCCTGGAATAGGAATGTCAAGCTTAGGAATTTTCAAAGTCAGTTTTGGGCAAAGAAATTCCTCTACTCCTATGAATGGCATATGGGAATAGCATGTAGGGAAGCTAGTGGTCCTAGGTGTTTTTATGGATACAGACCTGTAAACTTTGATTGTAAAAAATTATGACTTTGTGGCAAGGTGCATCCGAAACATAAAGGGTCAGGCCTGATTGAAATCAATGAAGATGAATTCAGAAAGACTTTCAAAATCAGTGAATCCTCTAATTTATTGAACTTATTGATTTTGAATCATTAGCCCAGATTTACAATGTACAGAGGGATCATCTTAGGAATGGCCCATTAAGAGAGTTCTTTGTGAAGATAGGAGGGTTGATAGTTGTAGGCCCCAACACAATGGAACCATTCTCCCTCAATTTATTCACCCTAAGAGCTAAGGGTATGTATTGGGCCTTGTGCCAGATCTTTGGGGAAGATGCTGAAAAGAATATGCCTACCCATTATATGTTGATGATTGTGCAAATTTTGAATCCTTCTTTGGCCATTACATTTGATTATGCTCCATACCTTGCTGATGCCATTCATAAAGGGTTGATAGGAATCAAGAATGGTAAGGTTGACAAGCCATTTGGATGGTATTCTATGTTAATGCACATGTTCTTGTTCAAGGGTGCTGACTACTTTGCAAAGGAGATGGACCTGATTAGGGTCAAGGATAATGAGGAAATGCCAGTACAATTGCGGAGTACTGTCTTATCATGGGATAGAAAGGATGCAAGTTATCTGAAGTTTGATAGATGCTTTGCATCTAAGATCAAAATCCTCTTATGTAGAGAAAACCCTAGAATCCCTAAAGCTCTATTGGAATTTATTAGATCTAAAGAGTTTGCAGAGGATATCAAGACTGCTCACAATTGGGGAGACATCTATTTGTACCCTGTGTCTACTATTCTAAGAGTGTTTGGATTTAGAGGCACCCCTTATTTATCACCCTATCAGGTCCCATTGAAAATAGGGATTGCAAAAGTGCTAAGACAGATTGGAGGGGTGCAGGAAGCTGAGCTGACTAACAGAGGTAAAGGGACTATATTCCCAACTATTACCATGGCCCACCATTTTGTAATCACTAAGGGTGGATAGAGATTCTTTGAAGATTTCTTTAAACCATATATCTTATCAACTACAGTGTCAAGATGTGCAGACCCTAAGGACTTCTTCAATGACATGTTCAGGAAAAGTGCAGTGTGTAGAGGTAGGCCTCATCAATTTCAGTTTCCTGAGGATTTGATTAGAAATGAGTTCAGCTTAGATGAGCAGGAACTAAGGAAGGGGAAGTGGGTAGCATATAAGAAAGCCCTTGATTTTATTCATCAGTTTGACACTAGCTATGACCCTCTGTCTAGCTTCACCCCATTTGAGGAGAAAATAAATTTTTTGATTCTTTATTTTGAAGATGTAATGCAAACCCTAAAGGAAAAAAGAGAAGCCATAATGCAAAATGATCCTGATAAGGTTAAGATGGTCTTGGCCAAGCCTTCTTTTGCCAAAGTAATCCCACCAGGTGACTATAAAATGCTCAAGAGACCAAAGTACACTGTAATGATGCCAGTGATAGGTGAGCCTTCCTCTTCAAAAGGGAAAAGGAAAATTGAAGATATTGTAGACATTCAGGATTCCCCTAAGAGGCAAAAGGTGGGAGAATAAATTGGAACTGATGAGCGTCAATATTCCCATCTCAATCTCCTATCCACATTGGAGATGAAGAAGCAGTGGCTGAACAATTATTGCAGTTAGGGAGTCTTGGTGAGATTGCCTATACTTATGAGGAGACCCAAGAAGGGATGCCCGAAGAGCCACCAAATGCTGAAATGGATTTAACCGATGGTGAGTTAAAGGGCCAAGAGTTGGACCTTACTGTTAAGCAAGCTAGTGAGGAATTCCTAGCTGACAACAACTTCGTTACATCAGGAGCTTTTCTACATTTTCTCTGGAAATAGAACATTGATCAATTCAAAATCAGATGTGAGAAAAGGGTAAATGAATAGCCTCTCAAAGATGTAGCCCAAATAGAAGAAGAAGTTAAGCAAGAAATAATGGAGGAGTTCAAAGCAATCACCCCTGAGAACGGGAGGGATATGTTGGATAAAGTTGATGTGTTAATTCTCCTAGAATGGGATATAGCTGATGCATTGATCCTTGATGCCGTAAGAAAGGAAACAAAGCCAATGGAAGGTGTGACCTTGAACAAGGATAATGTTGCCCTTGTCCTATGGTCATTAAAGAAAGATGAGAACAGGAGGAAGAAAAATGCCTCAGATTCTACCCTCTTTGGAGGAATGATTGTCAAGAGGGTTCATGACACAAGAGTGGTGGAGGCAGCTAATACTATTCTAGAAACTACAAAGTTTAATGTAGCAGTAGTAGAGAAAGAAGCTCAAGAAAAAGCTGCTCTCCAATTGAAGTTGGAAACTATTTTAAAAGCTTATAATGAAGCTAAGGAAGGAATAGCCATTAGGGACAACATCATCACTAAACTCCAGAGCCAATTGGCAAGTCAACATCATCAAGGTGAGCCTTCAACATTGATGATCACTTCCTCTCCAGCAAGACCCCCATCTACTAGTCCAATTGTAGAGTTCCCCCCTTCTCCTATGCCTTCTGGCTTCCAACCAGCTGAGACTTATCAGCATGAAATGGAAAAATTGAAACAAGCCTAGGCCTTATTTGCAAGCGAGTATGAGGAAAAGATAAAGGCAACAATTTCAAGCTTTGCTGACACTGTTGATGTTCCTACAATGTATATCAATATGAAAAGGATTTTGGATACTCTTAATGAGTTGAATGAAGGTAAGGCTATTTTAGAGCCTATTATGAATAAATGGTTGCCCAAGGAAGTGGACTTAGAATTGATGTGTTTATCATATAATGAGGCACAGGCTGATGTCACTATCAAATCTACATGTAAGTTGGCAAAAGGATTGACAAATTTGGCTGAAGGAAGAGCTAATGTGGATAGAAAAGCTAATTTATATCGAAAAGAATATACCGAGCATAAATTTGCATTGTTCCCTGGAGGTTTTGTCAACCAGAATCAGTTAAAGGATAAACAGGCATGGCTAGATGAGTTAGGGGCTAATTTATCCTTAAGGGTAAATGAGATAATCAATACAGATGACACCTCTTTGTTTGTTAAAACAATTGAGGAAATAGAGAAGATCAAATCTCATTATGGGTTTTTGGATTCATAGGTAAGGAAAGTGAGGAACACTTGGAAAAAGTTGTTAAAGTTGAATAAAGAAATTATTGGCCATTCATGGCCTAATGATGATTTTTTTCAAGGATGGTCCCTAAAATTAGCGTTGGCCGATGTGGAGGTTCAAGAAGAAGATGCTTCGGAACAGTTGGAACATGTTCTAGAGCAGTTAGAAGGTGCTCCTGAACGGTTAGAGGATATTGCGGAGGAACCACCAACTGAAGAAGCTGCTGAAGTAGAAAAGGACATGTAACTGCTTCTTGAAGTGAAGTAATATTTTGTAACAAAGTCTCCTAGGAAAGTCCAAAGCTTTGTATGCATCCATATTGTTATAAATGGATACCAGGACTAGTAGAAAGAAGATCAAAAAATAATTGTAAGAAAACGTTGCAAAAATTTATCTGGGCTTTTCCTAATTTTAATGGAGAATATTTGAAGGTTTTTGTAATACATTTTTGAAGAAAATATCAATATACAGACCATTGGTTTTGAGTTTAAACTTTGTGTTGTCTTCAAATATGTTTGCAGGTGTTACTGTTTCATTCTAAATAATCTAGGTTTATTTCGTCTGAATAGGGGTTGTAAGGCAAGTTTCAGTAGATATGTTTCTTAGCTTTTCTCTTCAGGAGGGGAATTAAATATGCAAGAATCACTTCTACCAGTAAATTCCTTGTGAGATACTTTGAATCTTGATGAGCATAGTTTAATGTGGTATGAATAAATTCTTATGTGTGTCAAGCATATATAAGGATCTGTAGAAGCCAAACTAATGGGATGTGTGGAGATATTTGATTGTGGGAGTATTGTTCAAACTTAGATGACTCTATGACCTCAGATAAGGTACTGGTATAGATCAAGGTTGTTTATTACATATTTTGTCGGTCAATACTGAACGTAAGTACAATTTTCATTCCTTTGTTTCAGTTAGTTTTAAGGTGATTAGATCCACTGGTTTTTGGACTAGTTTGTTGTGGATTTATCTTTTAAAAGTGTGAATTTAGTTCACAAAGGTATACCCGCCTGGACTTTGAATAAGTCTGAAGTGTAGAAGGTTAATCAAACCTTGTCATATGTTGTCCTGGAAGTTTCCTTCTCTTTAATATCTTTTCTGCATACAAAGTTATCATTTCACTATAAGGATGTTAAAGTGAATCAGATTTTGAGAACAACACTACTGATATCCATACATCAAACCCTAGAGAGGACAAATAGACTTCCATTCTACAACTCCAGATGGAATAGTTTGAACCATAAAAAAAAGGAGCAGGGATTGATACTAAACAAACCATTGTGTCCTAGACAAGATCTACCCAAGCAAGAGAAAGCTTGAAAAATAGGGTACCTACGCTCTAATACCAATTGTTACACACAATGCACCACTGAGAGGGGGTGAATTAGTGGTTCTCAAACTTTTCCCTTTAACTATTCTAGGTGAGCATACCAGTTCATGGATTCTAACTCAATGTAGAATTACCGATTAGAGGAGAGACCACCACTAATTCAGCCACACACAAAGGGACATCACATAACACCAGTATGTATGAGGAAAACCCAAGATAGGAAAAACCTCGGTGATCAATGCTACTAGAGTCTACTACTCCAATCCAGCCTCACAATGAAATCTGTTACAAAGTTTAGGGCACCAACCCAAGGAGCTACAACCCCTAGTTTAGGGAACCAATCCAATGAGCTACAACCCCTGATTTAGGGCACCAACCCAAGGAGCACCAACCCCTACTACTTTATGGGCACCAACCCAAAGGAGCTACAACCCCTGCACCGAGCTACAACTCAGTGATCACAATGATAGCATCAAATACAAATGTAGTTATTTTGTTACAAGTGATTCTTGTAACCATTTCATATACTTTACTCTATCGGTAAGATACCTTCTCTGCTACACCAGTTCACCTCTCTTTGTTGTTGCCTTATCGGTTTACACTCTATCGGTTACCTTGCTCTGCATCTTCTTTTCTGGATCTCTCCTACACTTCTCTTCACTTCATCACTCTTTGTTGTCTTCCTGCCGATACTAGCACCTACCAGTTATCTTCTCTGATGCACTCTTGCTGCTTATCGGTTGATTTAACCTTATCGGCTAAACCCTTTCATCGATTTAACCCTCACTCACTCAGTCACTATATTCCTCTTCTATTTTTACTCTAACTGATCTACCTTTTCTTATACAGCATTCAATCACTTCGCAATAGGTATATCCTCTCCCATTCAGTAGCACTTAACAATATCTTTCTCTTGCATATTTATAACCCAGTCTTCCCACCAAAAGCCAATTCAAATCACAGGTGGTAGGGTTTCCTCATCAACCTTGAGGAAAATCAAATCCAATAAGATCTTATCCAATCTGATCGCCCAGATAGATATCTTCACATTACCACCATTTTTATGCCTTCAAGAACACACTTTCTATGTTTGGCATTCTGCATTCAATCTATCGATTCATCCATTGGTCAAACGCCATAAATAGCTTAGTTGTTTCCTTTGCCAACCAGACTAGCACAATCAATCTCTCCTAGATCTCGAGCTGCAAACCTCTTTCATGAATCCTTGAGCTTTGCAATAGCCATTAATGTTGGACCTTCCATGAATTACCTTACCAACCTCACTTCACTAACCCTTGCATGTTCCATCTGCCAATTCATGTATGTTTGCCACTTCATCTCCACGTGGCATCACTATCGGTATCCACCTTTGCTCATTGAGTCAGTTCATGCATATTCACTGCTCACACACTTAACAAGTATACACATACCAGTCCACTAAACCTACCGACATAAATTACCTTGCTGCTTAAGCTTCTTGCCAATGACTTCTTCATCTTGTTGGTGTAGTACCTTTGTTCATTTTGCAGCAGCATCATGCACATCTTCTTCTGATCGACAACAAATCCTTTCCTTCATGCCGATTAAACCCTTATGTCTACACTTCACTTCTTTGTCTATGAAACACCTTTGTGAATACGTTCACTTGTTAGAAACATAGCTACTTAGACAACTCTCCTTAACAACATATCCTTTCTAGATTCTGTATCACAACCGAAAGTGGTGCTATAGTAGCACACAACATGCATCCTAACCTCATGATTGAGGAACCTTCTATCATGCCGATTTTACCATCTTCTTCTGATCATGTTGTGGTGACTGGCTACCAGAACCAGTGGACCACTTGATCCTATAGGGATATTTCTTCTGTGGTTCCATGCAGATCTCTAACTTCCATATGCTCTGTATCCATTTCTATATTGAGCATAGCTGCTATACTGACTTCCATGTGACCGCAATTCCTTCTTCTTGCATTCATAACTTCTATGGCTAATTTCATTGCAGTTATAACAAACACTATTTGCATAACCGGGAGAGGGGATATTCATGTATCTACTCCTGGATACATTTTTCTCATATTCATGATATCTATGAGATCCTAGATTATTCCTTCTATATCTCTTTGTACATTCTTTTTCCCTATGGTCATGACCATTACATGCAAATAAATAACTAGTACAGGATGGCATATGACTCATAAATTTATTTTGCCATGTATGGGGAGATCTTATCAGTCTGGCATCTCCTTTTCTCCTTCTCTGAGGATGGATCCTGGGTTGTCCATTGTTTGCATTTCCTCCATTTGGTCCTTTCATCTTCCACACTTGTCTTGACATGTGGGTGGTAGAATTTCTTTATTCTCTACCGGTAGGAGGTCTTCTTTGATGTCTTCTTATGTTCTTGCTTTCGGTAAAGCTATCTTCACCCATCTTCTTTTTTCCTTAGGGATCTGCATTGTTCCTTCTTCTTGTAGCACTGGTCTTCATTCTTGTCTTCAAGTCTTCACTGGTTGTGGTTATATCAACCTTCTTCCGAGGAGAATCTCTAACTTTGAAGGTATGTCCCTTGTTCTCTCTATCTAAAGAAACAAACATAATGTCATTGTGGGGGACATTCTTGCTAGTTGATCATTCACCTACACCACTACCTAAACCTTCGATGTCCTTGGCATACTTTTATTTCTTTAGCATCTTATCCAAGGCATCACTACTACCATTAAACCAGATTATTACCTTGAGCTCATCCTAATACTTCTCAAGCTCATTTCGGAGAACCTCCATTTCTCCAAGAAGCTTCTGATACTCTTTATCTTTTACTTCTAGCTTAGATGCTATATCACTGCACCAACATTCCTTGGTGTCTTCTTCTTGAGTCTTCAACTCTGAGATACATTTCTTAGATTCTTCAAGGAATTTGATCAACTGGTTCTGCTCCACTATAGTAGAATTATTTAATAGACTGTATCCATTTCTTACTCTACTGAGTTATTCAAGTGCATTCACAAACTCACCTTCAAGATCAACTTTTGCTTCATCTTCTTCTTCTCCTTCACTACCACTGCCAAACACATCTTGTCGGTAAGAGTGATCTACACGATCATTCTCAGATGTGTGCCTCTCATCTTCTAATTCTTTAGCCATGAAGAGGTGGGTTCCTTCTACATCAATACTACGACTACTAGGAGATCTGCCTTCATCATCTGTAGATACATGAGATACATTTCTCATCCTATCATCACAAGCCAGTTTTGCAGTAGCTTTTAAAAGATACATGAGATACATTTCCATAGAGCTTCTTCAATCTATCCATAAGTTTTTTGCCGATTTACATGTATCCATCTATGAGGAAACATCATCAGATAAACCATAAAGTATAGCCTTCACTACTGCATCATTACACTAGTTTCTTCTCTCTGTATCAAAATCAGTGGGAGGACTGACTTTACTAGGGCAACCATTTACAATAGACATGCACACATCAAACCCTAGAGAGGATAGGTAGACTTCCATTCTACAACTCCAAATGGAATAGTTTGAACCATCAAAAATTGGAGTAGGAATTGACACTAAACAGACCATTGTGTCCTTAGGCCAGAATCTACCCAAGCTAGAGAAAGCTTATCAACCAGGAACCTAGGGCTCTAATACTAATTGTTTGACACAATGCACCACTAAGAGGGGGGTGAATCAATGGTTCTCAAAATTTTCCATTTAACTATCCTATGTTTGTATACTGGTTATCAGATCTAACTAAAAACTAACTTGCCGGTTAGAGGGGAGACTAACTCAAAATTACTCACACATAAAGGAGACATCACATAACACCAACATATACGAGGAAAATCCAAAATGGGAAAAACCTCGGTGATAAATGTTGTTGGAGTCTTCTACTCCAATCCAGCCTCATAATGAATCTCAAATTATAATGTTTAGGGAACCAACCCAAGGAGAACCAACCCTTGCTTTAGGGTACCAACCCAAAGAGCTACAACCCCTATACCGAGCTCCAACTCAGTGATTACCATAACATGTTTTTATACAAAATTTATCTTCTTGTTACAAATGAATTTTGTAACACTTCTCCAAATCTCTCTACTGGATCTTCTATACAATTCACTATCGATTCTCTATCTGCCGGTTCTACTCTCTTTTGGTTCTCTCTTCTCTCAACTTCTCTTCTACTCTCCACTAGTACTATCTTCTATCAGTTCTCTCCTTGCCTGCTCTATACTCTTCTACAAATCTTCACTATTAGTTTGGTCACCACCAGTTACCTCACTATTGTTGGTTGAACTCTTCAACCCTAGTATCTCTTACACTCAATCTCTCTTCTGATACTCATTGAGTACTTGACTAATTTTCTCTCTCATGGAGCAAAAACACACTTTCATTCAACAACGTGAATAATATCTTTGGTCCACATACTTATAACTAGATTTTCCTACCAAGACCCGAGTTTGAACATTGGCACAGTTAGGGTTTTCATCATGCACTGAATCTGCATCTGATCTGATCTCTTCTCATCATGACATATCAAATCCAATCCAATATCATGTCCTTGATCAATGTTCAACACTCAATCAATGAGCATCGTCCATCTCTCTTTAGCCATTTGTAGCATGTTTTTCAGCCTTTTGTTTGATCAATCACATGCATGATGTGGTTTCCTTCACCCTCTTCAATCTACAAGATCAGTCTTATCTGGATCTTTGTTGTTTCCTTCATCTAGAGTCACAATCCTCTTCTTTTCTTCCTCGAGCCTCACAGTTGTCATAAATGTTGGACCATGTGAGGCCCTACCCTGACTCATCCTAGCATTTCAGTGATTTTCATGTTGAGACTATTATGGATGCTTTATTTTATGCATTATGGATTTAGAACTTATATGATTTCATGATTTGGATAACATTGATATATATGGATGCTTTATTTATATGCTTTATGATATAGAACTCTATATGCTTCTAGAATAGGATAAATTTGAAATGATGTATGTCATTATTGGATTTGCAGGACTTTACTATGATGATAGAAATAGGAATGCATGTTTTATGTATGGATCAAAATTATGTGGATTATGATAATTGCTTATGTGGATTTATTTGGATATAAGGTATATCGATTTGTTTAAATGTAAATTGTATGCAGAGTGTTTGATGTGTATTCTTATTCATGTGTTTAAATATTATATGAGTTTATTTGAAAGTACTAATGTGTAATTGAGATGTGTAGGAAAATTATCCATGTGACCATGAAAACATTATGGAGAACCAAACCTAGACCTATGTACGTTCGTAAAACTAGGCATTGTCTATTTGGAGAGACAACACCCCGTATGTATCTTATTTTATTTGTAATAGTGAATGATGCATGTGTGTTAAATTTTATTATTGATTTATTTAAATCCAACAAGAGACAATTTCCATGTGTAATTTTGTAATGTATTTTATTGTGTCACTTGACACATGTGCTGATTTATGTCTTGAATTTTGACTTGTCTCTTGAAGGGAGTTGTTCAACTGTAGCTTTTTTTCAAATAATTTAATGTGATTATAAATTTTCCTTGGATAGAGAATCTTTGGGGTGGTCAACTTAGGTTTGACCCAAAAGTTAACTTCAGATGGGTTTAAAAGGGGTCAAATGGACTGCTAGGGGTAGTTTAAAGGTGTTTCCTAAAGTCCATAAGGTATACCTATGGTTTAAGAGTATTTTTAGGCATGTGTCTACTCCCATGTGACTGTTTAGTCATCTCAAAAAGTGAGTCTTCTAAGATGTGTGAAAATTAAAAAATTAGAAGGTGCCATCTAGGTTAGATAACCTTCCCTTTTGATGAGAGATCTTTTTTTATCTTTTTCTTACTTTTTCCTTTTTCAGTGTTAGAAACCTATGAGAAGTCCCACTGAGGTCTTCTTAGGCAAGAATAAGAGATTTTGTGGATAATCACCCACTCTCCATTTTTGGAGACTATGCATTTTGAAAAGTTGGTTTTTAGGATTCAAAATTTGGCTAAGTGTGGAAAGGGAGGATTGTGGATTTGGGCTGCTCATCCTCAAACTAGTTCTAGCATACCTTTGGGTAGATTGAAGGTTGCTTCATCTCTTTGTTTTTTACGTTGCATGTCTATGTTGGAAAGTTTGGTTGTATGTGAAAAGGATTCTCTTGTATTTTCTTTTGTGAAAATTATTATTATGCAATCTGCCTTTTATTTTCTTGTATGCATTTTCTGTGTTTTGGGAGTAACCAAGGCCTTCTACTCTTGGGAGAGTAGGATGGTCTTGCAGGTGGTAGAAGTTTGACAACCCTCGAGTGAGAGACTCTCTTTATGAGAGTGAACTCAAGGGGTGTATTTGCGACCCTTGCTACATGGCCTGGTTTGTGCATTTGGGGGTCATAAGGGGAGAAAGTGTGGCATAGATGCCTTGGGGGGCATAAGGAATGTGCGGTTAATGATCTTATGAAATAACTTTGTTTTCCATGAGGTGGCATTGTTTTCTACCATTCTTGCAGTCTCTTCAGGGTATTTGGTCCACTACCACCCATGTAAAAATCATCACATTTTGTGATGGAGTGTAGCCTTGGTTGGGAAAGTGTTTGCATGTATGTAACCTATCTAGGGCTTGGTTCTCCAAGCTCAGGGGTGGCTTCTAGTAAGCCTAGGCTGGGAGGTGAGCACTCCATGGTCATAGCCTATGATTTATTTGCAGGTTGTTTTGAAGAAAAGAAAAGGACAAGTAGAAGTTGTTGGATTTATTTGTTTGCAGAAAAAGATTTGGGAATGGAATATTTTATATTTTAAGTTGTAGCAACGTAAAGGGAAACTAAATGTTGTATCTACTTTGAAAGGAAATGTATCTATTTTATTTAAAGTCCTCATTTAATAGAAACGAGGGACTAGTTTGGGTATCTCACCCTCTTGTAATGATGACTATATTGTATTCTAAAAATGCCTTAAATAAATAAATTATTTCTGTTAAATTAGTATTGCATAAATTAAATATTTCTGTTGGGCTTTAGCTATGAAATGTTCTTAAAACATTAATGGTTGTATGCATCTTACTTTAGAAAACTAAAAGTTCATTTTACCCCTTTAAGCATATGAATTATTGGAAAAGAATGAAATAGGTAGGCTTGCATGTTAGTGAAAGAAAAATTAAACATCTAGTCCTAACTATTTATTCTCCAATACAAATCATGGTTTAAAGAATTTACATGCATATCTCAAAGGTTAAATTCAAATGATTCTAAATTAATATAGTTGTTGTTTAAGTCTATTTAATTATGTCATTTACTTATTTGCAGAAATTAAAATCTAAGTTAAATAGTCTATCTAATTTAAACAAAAACATACTTATATAGTTGCTATATAAATTTATTGAATTCTGTCAATTAATTATTTGCAGGAAATAAATCTAAGGTTATATAATTTATCTCAGATTTTAGTAACATGGAATTTAAAATAAAGAAAAAAAAAATACATTGATCTAACTCTGAATATTTTATTAACCCGTTAGAAAGTTTAAAAAAAAAAAAACTTATTTACATAATAAATCGTGCCCTAAAATATCAAAAGTATGTTTAAAAATATCAAATATATAAATATACTTTTGAAGTTATATATATATATATATTTTAAAATATAATATAAAATAAAATAAAAATTTAAATTTTAAACACAAAAAAAAGGGGAGGGCTTAGCCCCTACGGAACCCCCGCAGGGCTGCCCCCCAAACAACAGGCAGTGACCCCCAGTGGCGGCTGCAACCGCCACTGTGGGCCGCAACCCATAGTTGGGAGGCTTCGGCCCCGACTGTGGGCGGCACCCGACAGCGATGGCATAGCCGAGCTGCGGGCCGCACCTCACAGTGAAGGCCATGGCCACCTCTGTGGGACGCAACCCACAGGCACGGCTATGGCAACCACCACTGTGGGCCGCAATCCATAGTTGGGAGGCTTCGGCCCCGACTATGGGCAGCGCCCCACAGCGACGACATAGTCAAGCTGCGGGCTGCACCTCACAGCGACGGCCATGGCCACCTCTGTGGGACACGACCCACAGGCACATCTACGGTCGTCCCTGCGAGGAGCCTTTCCCCTCAATGATCGTCCCTCCTCCACAGCCGCCACTCCATGCTTCAGCCCTCCTCCCTGCAATCAAAAGAAAATTCATGGAACCCTAACCCGGTTGGGGTTAGGGTGAATTTAATAATATAAAAGGAATAAAAGAGGGGTTAAGGTAAAATCATTTATTTATAGTTTATTTTTATAAGTTTAGGGTTCCTAATTAGGTTTAATGTTTATGAAACTCTAAAATAAAATATGTTATAAATATATATATATATATACATATATATATATGTGTGTGTGTGTGTGTGTGTGTATTAGTTTTATATATATATATATATATATATATATATATATATATATATATATATATATATATATATATATATGAACGTATACAATAATGTTGTATTTATTGTTTTACGTTCATATTATATATGTTTATAAAACATATAGGCATATGGATATAGGAATATGAGTTTTAAAATTATATTTCTTTGGAGATAAATTCTTATTTTTAAATTCTAAAAATGATTTTTTTCTAAAGTTATTTTTTTTACTATAAGGGAATTATATAGTCCGCCTAAATTTAGGCTATTTTCGAATAAATTTTATAGGTCAATTTACATTAGGGATTTAATTGACCCTTTTAGTCGCATTAGATTAAACCCATTTTAATTATTGTTGAAATAAAATATAGGCATTAATAATCTAAGTGCTAGGACTGATTTATTCACTTCTTAAAAGCAATTAATGATTATTGGAGATTAATATCATCCTTGTCAATTAAATTAGAGATTTTTGGATTTAATTTAATCTACTGATTTAAATTGATGAGGTAATAAATAATTATTTTAGTATTTCGCATTTAATTTAAATATTATTTTGCTTACTTGAGTTAGTGGTTAGAGTTAACCCAAACATAGTTAAAACAAACTTGTTAGTGCGTTTCGTATTAGCAAATTTAATGTTATTAGGTTGTTATTTAAAAAAAAAATTATCCCGTTCGTGCCCAAAAGTTTGGGCATGACATTTTGGTATCAGAGCAAGGTTTCCAACACTAGGAACCTTTCTCCATTACATTTCACTTTAATTATTTAATTAATTATATTATATAAACTTTCCATGATATTTAAATTTAATTAATTAAATATCTCTGAAAAATTATTTAATTAATTCATTTTATTTTATTTTCTTATAAGGATGCCTCTGACTACGCGACAAGCTCGCAAGTACGGAAGGGGTCCTAAGCGTGTACGCATAGGACACAAAGAGGTCGATATGAAGGAATCGGTTCCGGAAGGGAACCCAGAGGCTCCTCCTGAACCACCGGTTGACCCAAACCAAGGTATCTTAGAGGCACTCCAAAAATTGATAGGAATAGTCTAGGATAGGTTTCCAGTAGAGGATCATCATGTTGAAAACCATAACTTAGGGAGCCATAGATCGGCAGATAGGGAACAAAGTAGGAATCCACCTCCTAATCCCGTAGAGAGTTAGGTTGGGCATGAGCTTGAGTCTGTGCATCTACCAGGACCACCTCCAGTGGCAGAGCCAGTGTATTATGAGAGATCACATTGAGATCCAGGGATTCTAATCAGAGAGGTTATGCGCCTCCAGCCACCATCTTTTGGGGGATCTACCGATGGGGTAGAAGCTGAGGCTTGGCTATTGAGCCTTGATAGGTGCTTTGCATTGCGCTCTTACGAGAGCAATCTAAAGGCATGTGTAGCAGCCCACCTATTGAGAGGAACAATCTCCACATGGTGGAGACAGGAGGAATACAAGTGTGGTTTAGTTGTTGATACCCTCATATGGGAGATTTTTACAGAGAGGTTCAGGGAGAGGTATTTGTTAGAGCATTACATACAACGTAGGATAGATGAGTTCCATGACCTCCAGTAGAAGGGTCTCTCAGTGACCCAGTATGAGAGCAAGTTCTTCGAGATCTTTCCCTACGTGGACTACCTGAAAGACAAGAAGCTTCTCATCAACTATTTCATCAGAGGGATGAATGCCGGCATAGCAGGACCAGTGAGGATATCTGTTCTAGGGAGCCTTCGGGTTGCCATGGAGAAGGCCCTAATAGTAGAGGAGATTCAGGTCAGGCCACAGGATACCAAGGATCAGTTCCAGAACTAAAACCCTATACCCCAGACATATGGGTTTCAGAAACCCCATTGGAAGGGAAATAACAGAAACACACTGGGATTCTCCAAACCCCCTCCTCCGCAACAGTCGCAGCAGAACCAGAGGCAGAGGCCTCCGCAGAGTCAAGAGGGCGCAAAGCCCAAGTAGTGGCAGTCTTAGGGTCAGAGGCGAGATCAGTGATCTTAGGTTCCTTACACACCTCCCATGAGGACTCAGCAGTCCTCTAGGGGTGGGTATAGTGGTTCTAGCAAGACAGGAGGATAGTCTTTCTCTAGGCCTTAGGGCATCCAGTTTCAGGCACGCGGTGCTTGTTTCACATGTGGAGCCATGGGGCACATGGTGAGAGAGTGTCCTCAGGGTCAGATGGCAGGGAATCAGAGGATGGCAGCATCACAACCTATAGCTGGAGATATGGGCAGGTCCCATAGAGTCTTTGCAGCAGTTGACAACTGCCAGGCAGAGCACCAAGCCATAGTTATTGAGGTTGTAGGTATGGTCAGAGGTAACAATGTATCTATATTATTTGATTCAGGAGCTAGTGACTCCTTTATATCTCCATTGGTTGTGGAGCATTGTGGGCTAGTGGCAACTAGACAACGTGTCAGTTGGGAAGTGGAGTTAGCTTCAGGGGCTAGAGTGTCAGTGGAATTAGAGGTTAGGGCATGTCAGCTTCAGATTGGCAATACCACCATCTTAGTAGACCTTAGAGTTACACCACTTGGATCATATGGCACCGTACTTGGCATGGATTGGCTTTATGCCCATAGAGCCAAGATGGATTGCCACCAAAAAGAAATTGAGTGTGAGGATGATCAGGGTTCACCCATAGTAATCACTAGGATTCAGAGACTCGTGTCTCTTCGTATGATTTCCGCAATGCAGCTTAAGCGGAGCATGCAAAAGGGATGTTAACTATTTGCCATCACTATCAGTGATAGAGAGGAAGAGGACGAAAAGGAAACATTGATTAACGACCATCCTATCCTTAAAGGATATTCAGACGTGTTTCCTTCAGAGCTACTTGGAATGTTGCCTCGTAGAGAGATTGACTTTCATATAGACCTTGTATCAGGAGTTGAGCCAGTTTCAAGAGCACCTTATAGGATGACCACAAATGAGCTTAATAAGCTCAAGATGTAGCTTGAGGAACTCCTAGAGAAGGGTCACATTTATCCTAGTGTATCCCCTTGGGGTGCACCAGTCATCTTCGTGAAGAAGAAGGACGGATCTCTTCGGTTATGAATGGATTATCGTCAGTTGAACAAAATAACCATCAAGAACCGATATCCCTTGCCCAAGATCAATGACTTATTCAACCAACTTCAGGGTGCCAAAGTATTTTCCAAAATTGATCTGAAGTCAGGATACCATTAGTTGAGGATAGTGGAAAGCGATATCCACAAGGCCACATTTCGCACTAGATATGGTTGTATGCGGGAAAAGCAGGTCGATAGAACTCAATATGTGAAAAATGGAGCTCTATGGAGCCTTTCTCACACACTCACAAGACTTCTTGATGCAAGCTATGGAGTAATGAAGTATCACTCAGCTTCCCAAGGTGGGTCCCATGGTTCTCTATCTTACCCGGTCCCTCAAACCAATGTTTTTGCTCTCAGATCACCGAGCAAAATGGTTTAGGGATGGCAAATGCAAGAACGAGGGATGCTTTTGTTGGTTTTAATATGAGATGCATCTTAAACTATGCATGATTCTAGAAATGCAATAAACTAACTATAAGATGACAAGGTTAGTAAACAAACTATCCTAGCATACTATATTAGTTCAATGATTTAAGCTAATGATAATAGAAAGTATTCTAAACATGCATATTTAGATTAATTCCTATTTAAAAGAGAGGCTAAATGATGAGCATAAAATGAGATATGAAAGCTTGAATGTATTTGAGCATAAGTATGATACTACAAACTTGGATGATATGAGAATGGAGGAATGAGAGCTCTATTTATAGCAAAAATAGGGCAATGGATGGTTAGGATTGAAAGAGTTAATCAAGGGTTGAGTTTGAAAGTTGGGAATCCATGTTTGCAATTTGCACCAATGAAATGGTGACAAATGTCAACATAAGACTGGTTGAGAAAAGGGGTTGGAGACATTAAATGCCTGAGAAGACCTTATGGTTATCTAGAGGGTAAGGGTCAAGCTTAAGCTAAGATTACCCATTGGATTAAGTTTTAATCCAAGGATAAACTCTTGTGCAAATGATTAAGGGATAACCATGGTCAAAGCAATGAATGCTTGATGAGACCCTTGGGTTACATGGAGGTTGAGTTTAGAGAAAGTCTCTAATCATGCTAGAGGGTTGAGTTAACCATTAATGGTTTGGGAGACTTTGGAAAATTAAGTGGTTGAAGACTTGAAGCCTTTAATGGTTATCAAAGACTTTAAGGGTTTGAGAAGTGACTTCCCCTTGCTTAGGGATGTGACAAAGTTTAGAAGATGGGTTAGGTTAATTTAGAAGTGATTAGAAGGGTCTAGAAGAAATTAGGAATAGGTTTTAGAATGCAAGTGGGAGATGTAGGAGAATGCAAGTGGATGGAAGGATAATAGGATTTAATTGAAATAAAGTTAATTTAATTCAATTTGGTTGTAATTTGGCGAAATTAAATAAATTAGATTTATTCAATTTAGGATAACTATTTAATTAATTTTGAATTTAATTAAAAGTGGATAGAATGGATTTAATTGAATAAAATGATTTATTCATTAAATGGGTATAGTGAATTTAATTGAGTAATTTACTTAATTAAATAGAGGAATACGGGTAATTTAATTAAATTGGATTTAATTAAATAGAGAAATGAACATAAAATATTCATTTAGGAATATGGCCATTTTTATACATCTACATTTTGTCCCTCTTTGAAGTGACGTGTGTGCACATGTTATTTCAAAGAAAATGATGTTCTATTGTGATTTATGATCAAATGGAATTGTAAAGCGGAAAATCGAACCCTAGGTGTTCCCCCACTCCAAGGAAAGAGAAAGGAGGTCACTAGGATTGACAGTTTTCACTTAGGAGAGACTTTACATTCAAAAGAGGGGTTGAAACCCACAAGATCCAATCCCACACAATGCAAGACTGGATTCTAAACGAGTTTCAAGGGTTGAGACAGCAAGGATACCCTCTTTTGTACAGAATGTAGATAGAAGGATTGAACTAGGAATGTATGTAAAAGTAAGAAAAATTCACTTGTAGACAGAAATAGGGACACAGGATGAAGCCGCGGACCTGAAATTAGCAGTAAAATGTCAAGACGATGTTGTCCTGCAAGTTTGAGTGAAAGTTGATGGGACGATGGCGCCCGGAGTGCACATGGTCCTCCGAAAAATCCACGAAATGAAGGGGGATCTGTTCGTCTCTGCACAAGGATTCCAGATCTTCAATTACAACCGCGTACCTGCAACCTACACATAGAAAAGAGAGGATGATTGGGGGGTTAGGGATTAGGGGTTTGCCTTCAGGTCAAACCCCAGTTTTGGAATTAACCAAGAAATGAGAATGCTGTAAATGTAAGTGTTTGTAATGTAATCAAGTACTGATACCTTGTTGTAAGAATGTTTGTATTCTTACATGCGAAGGTGTAATGATGTTGTATGTTGTATGTTGTAGGTGATCTCCTCTTCAATGGTTGAATCCTTGTCTTGAATGCAACACCTAGCCTTGAATGGAGACCTAGAATGCTCAATTGCTTGAAGGAATGCTTGAATGCTTGAATGTTTGAATGTTTGCCTATCGCTTCCGCGTCTTGCACACATATCCTTTTTTTCTCCCTTTCTTTCCTCTTTTTTGGGAGGGGAAATGTAGTTTATATACTTGTCAATTAGGGTTAGGAGACTGATTTTTCCGACCTTAGGCCGACCTAGGAACATTATTTTCCAAATTGCAAACTTGAAGACCCGATGCCCAACAAGAGACCGGGCCCAAAATAGGGCCAGGGACCAGGGCACTGGGCGCCATGATCCTGAGGGACTAGGGCACTAGGTGCCATGGTCCTGAGGGACCAGGGCACTAGATGCCATGGTCCTAAAGGACCAGGGCACTGGGTGCCATGGTCCTTTAGGACCAGGGCGCTGGGCGCCATTGTTCCACCTCCCGGGACAGCAGGGTGCAAGGAGGATCAGGCCAAGGTGCAGAAAGATGCAGTTTTTGATGTCGTAAACAGGTTTCAGGGTCTCCATTCAGGTTCAACATTTTGCCGCCATCGTGAAGACCCAAATGTAGTCGAAATTGCAAGTGTTGCAATTTTATGATGCTACATTTAGCCCCCACTTTAGCGGGAGTATAAGCATACACCCATACTTCCGGTAAAGTACAAGGAAACAACATTGAAAGACTTTCAGCACGTCAAGGAGGCAAGATACACCAAGCCCCTAGTGGACTAAGGATCTTACAACTTCGATTGACAAAGTAAAAGGGAAGATCACAAGGGAGAACCATGACTGTCAGCAGTAAGCTTCCCTCACTATGAGTCATGCAAGAAAAATACCAAAAATTTTCAAGGCAAAGCTAAGTTCACCAAGAAATTTTCAAGTATCTTGAAGAGATATGAATGGAGTGTATGCCCCCTACGTTAAAGCGATCGCACAAACCTCATTGGGGGTGATTTCTTTAAGGTAGTGATACACATAAGAAATGAGAAGGGAAAGGAGCATGTTATCACAAAGATTTAGCCCCCAAGTGTGAGATAAACCCAAGGATAATAGACACAAAACACAAAGCACGAGGTGACTTCGCTTTCCTTGGAGTCAGTATGTTGTATGATAATTCATGTATATCATATGTATGTTTGCATAATTGTTCTTCATTCCCCAATCAAGGAAGATCACCTAGAAGAAGGGAACACATGTGTCTTTTGAGTCAACATGAGAGAGACCAAAAGAGATCTCAATGCTTTGCATCGTCCTCAAGTAGACAACACTAAGGAAAACAAATAGAAGAATGAGAATAACACATAGAAGAAGTAACAAAAAAGATCAAGAGAGGAGGAGAGAGTCTGCTATGCTAATGAACTATTTTAGCATGTCATCTACCCCCCGATCTTGCTGATCAATATTTCGGGAAGGCAGGAAACACGCTAGAGGAGGAACATCCAACATAGCAGATGGAGCTATCACAAGATCCAAACAAGGGCTATGTTCATGTTCCAAGCCACGTTGTTCTTGTCTAGGAGCTAGGATAAGTGCTTTAGAAAATTCGTTAGATAAATGGTTATCAACATCAACATATTCATATTCACTATCAGAATGAAGAGGAGTAACATTTTCATCTATATCATCATCAAGATTTATAAAAATAGGATCTTTAACTCACACAGGATCAAAACCATCATGCATCTTATGTTTAGGAGATTTTGGCTCAATTTTTGGCTGAGGAGAAAATGGAATAATACTAGCTAAAGGTGTCTTTGGGGATTGCAAAGTTTGGGAAACAGCTGCACGAGCTCTAGACGACGCTTTTGTCAGCGTTCACGCGCAAAATGATTTCATCTAGTCTTAGTAGGAAGTTGAGAAGATTGAGGAGGAATGTTCTTATCCTTATCACTTGGGTGTTTAGGTTGTGGTCTCTTAGGTTGAATAATAGGAGAAGAGGAAGGAGGAGGAACTGCTCCATATAAAGGAGGAATATCTGGTTTAGGAAGGAGACCAAGTCCATCATGATGAGGAGGTATAGGTCTACCTTTAGAAAGTTTATTAGACATAGACGTAGTCACATCCATAGGGATGGGTTGGGAATCTTCTTGAGGAAAGACATTAGTTTTATCTTTCAAAGGAAGAACTTCCTTCTCAAGAATGATAGGAATATCAAGTTTGGGTGTTCTAGGTTCACTTAGAGATAGGATCATATCTTTTTTCCACTTTTGATAAGATTTGAAAAGATGATCACTTCGCGGTGGAAGAGATTGGAATTGTTTAGGCCAAAAATAATCAATAGGAACGCTAGAAGTTATTTCAGCTGGTTTAAAGAGGCTATGATTGATAGTAACAACTTCACCATTATGGGGAAATTTCAAACACTTGTGAATAGGAGAAGCAATAGCTTTCATGGAAGATAGCCAAGGATAGCCTAGCTTCACACGAAATTGTTCGGATGATGGAATAATAGCAAATCTCACATCAAGGGATTTGTTATGGACCTCAATAGGTAATGTAATAGAACCAATTCCAGGAGAAGAGAATGCATCAAATAATTTCACAACCACATTTGTTTTGTCATAGATCACTTGATTCAATTGCAAAGTAAAAAGAAATTCTTCAGTAATGACATTAACCATACAAGAAGGATCAATAAGCACTCCACGGTAAGGTGTATTTTTTACTTTTGCAACTATATATAAAGGACCATCAGGTGCCCTGATAGTTTCACTGGAATCAAATGTGATGGAAGGTTCTTTAGGGATTTTCTACTGCTCCACAAAGTTAATCACATTCGGGGTCATAGACACAAGATCATCAGGTGAGAAAGAGGAATCATTAGTCTCAATCACATTAGAGGTATGAGAAGGTAATGGATCAGTAAAAATCTTAAGATTTTGGTTAGGAGGAGCTACAGATGTGTTGCCTTTATCATTCACACCTGAAATAGAGATAGTATCATTATCAATCAAATCTTGAATTTTACCCTTTAAAGCAAAACATTTTTCAGTATCATGCCTAGGTTGACGATGAAATTGACAAAAAGATTTGTTATCAAAATAGGGTGAATTAATCTTTGCAGGATCTATTTGCTTTATAGGAGGGAGAGTAAGCACATTTTGTTCCAATAACTTATTCATAATACTATGCAATGATTCATTCAAAGGAGTAAACTTTCTTTCTTTCTTAAAAAACTTAGAAATAGGAGGCACACCTGATGCTGCATTCACATTGTTGTTGATGATGTTTTCATTGAACTTAATGAACTCTCTATTTGGTTTAAACTTTCCAAATGGTTGTTGACTACTATCACCCTTATCACTCGGAGCCATAGGATTTGCTTGTTCCATTTGGCTCACAGTCAGTTGATAATTGTGAAGAGTTGCGCACAACTGTTGGAAAGAAGTAAACTCAGAAAATAGAAGTTTTTCTCTAATATCTTTTTGTAAATTAGAAATAAAGATCCTTTGAATATCATTGTCAGGTACTGGAAAAGAAATTTGAGCACACAAATGCTTATATCTACCAATGAAATCAGTCACTTTTTCTTTAATACCTTGTTTACAATGCATTAAATCAATCAAAGTAACTTTAGGACTTATATTGTTTTGAAATTGTTGAATAAAAGCATTTGCAAGTTGTTGGAAAGAAGTAATAGAATACGAAGGCAATGAGCAATACCATTGTAGAGCCTTATCTCTTAATGTTCTAGTAAACAGTTTTGCAAGCAACCTTTGGTCATGAGCAAAATCAGTACATATTGTTTGAAATGTCTTAACATGTGTTAGAGGATCACCTTTACCATTATAAAGCTCCAACTGCAGGATTTCAACATGCTTAGGGGGGATAGCTTGAACAATGTCAAGAGAAAGTGGGCTCGCAACATCAAATGTGGGCACACTAAACTTAGATTGATTCATAGAGGCAATTTGTTGCTATAAAGAAGAGACAGTTTGTGCAAGATTGTTAATGGTCACTTCAGTCGAAGAGTTCATATTAGACATGTTAGATTGTGATGGAGGTATTATGTTGTTGAAAGAAGGTATTGATTGAGAGTAAGGTGGTGGGACACTATGATGGTTAGTCATAGGAGATGATTGGAAAAAAGGAACACTACAAGGAGGAATGGAATGGTTAAATGAATTGCCCCCTTGCATCATGTTCATTTGTGGAGATGTAATAGGGACACTCATTGAAGGAATGAATGAGGAAGTCGGATTGAATGAAGGAAGAGGGTTGATTGAAGAAGAAGGATTGCCCCCATGACTGGTGATCATAGGTGGAATGTTTTGTATTGAAGTAGTCATTATGTTTGATGTAAAAGTAGGTATACTAGCAATAGAAGTTGTCAAAGGGGTAGAATGATTGACTTGAGTAGGAGGTTGTGTATAACCTAAAGTTTTGGCACAACTCTTCATAGGCATCACATTCAAATCCACGATGTGTGCAATACTACGTAAAATATCAATTCTATTCTTATCACTTTGAACCAGACGTTTTAGACCCTCAATTAATGAAAGAGCTTGACTATCGAGATATTCTTGAGACATCCATTGCTGAAAAATCATCAAATTGGTTATCCAATTTCGAAAGTTGTTCCACAGGAACCTCATGGAGAGCTTCTTCATCATTAAGAGGATTAGAGGAATTACCCATGTCCTCATTAAAAAGGCCATTCAAATTAGGTTCCATCTCCTCGGTAATTAAACCTTGGAAAGACTTAATTCTAAGGCTTCGTCTAACGGGAATAGTGTAAGTAGGGCTTATTGTTGTAAAACTCATTCACAACTTCCAAGAAAGGTAGGCACAATTGAAAATTAGGGCCAAGGGGGTAGTACTCAATTTTAATTGTTATCTTGAAAATTGAGATCTTGAATTTTGAATTTATTTTCGAATTTAGAGGTAGCAAATTTCAATAAAATCAGCCAATCTCCTACATTTAAGCTGTTAAATGCAATCATGACAATCTCCCGAAATTTCAGAAAAAATGTCGGCGACCGTGGCGAATGGAGTGCACACGGTCCTCGCAACTTTTTTCGAAATTTTCAGGGATGAAATTTATGATGATTTTAAAGCTAATCTGAAAAAATTGAACCCTACCAAGATTGTTGAAAAAAACAAAATTTGAATTTTGAAAAAGAGAGGAAACTGAAATTTTGAATTTTATGATTTTAGAGGGAATACTAAAAGCAATGCAAGCTTTGAAATTTAAAAGTTGACTCAATTTCACGCAAAATTCAATTTTGAAAGCAGAAATCAAAGTTGTTGCAATTAAACACTTAATTTCAAAAGTCACAAACTGCAAGAATTTGAATAAAGCATTGAAATTTCGAATGAATGCCAACACACTTTTCAGATTTAGGACAGTAAGAAATACAATTTTAACACAAAATTTCAATTTCAACAATTTTTGAATGATTATAAGCCTTAATCCAAGCAATCACTAGACCAATTTTGACTTTAATTTTGAAAGTGTTAGAATTGATGAAATCAGCCAAGATTCTGGATTCTAGCAGAAAAATACAGTAAGATCTAGCTCCCGAAATTTCAGAAAAAATGTTGGGGACGATGGCGCTCGGGGTGCACACGGTCCTCGCAACTTTTTTAAAAATTTTTAGGGATGAGAGATATTGTGATTTTGTTGCGGAATCCAAAGTTACAGTCGATTTGGAGGTGTTTTGATCAGTGAAATCATCAGTCAAAGGTTGAATCAAGAGGGTTTTAAAAAATTACGGTTTTGACACTTAACCACTTAATTTTTAGAATTAAAGCACAAATATGAATTGACAATTTGCAATAGAAGGGTAGATCTGAAACAAGCATTAATAATTAAACATTTCACAAGCTCAATTACTAAAAAGAAAATTTAGGGTTTTTATGCAATTAACCTCTAAAATTTGCAAAAGATCAAACATGGAAATGTAATTAAGGAAGCAAAAAAATTTCAGATCTAACCAAGAATAATCAGAATTAGGATGTTCACGTCGGGTTCACCAAAAATGTAAAGCAGAAAATCGAACCCTAGGTGTTCCCTCACTCCAAGGAAAGAGAAAGGAGGTCACTAGGATTGATGGTTTTCACTTAGGAGAGACTTTACATTCAAAAGAGGGGTTGAAACCCACAAGATCCAGTCCCACACAATGCAAGACTGGATTCTAAACGAGTTTCAAGGGTTGAGATAGCAAGGATACCCTCTTTTGTAAAGAATGTAGATAGAAGGATTGAACTAGGAATGTATGTAAAAGTAAGCAAGATTCGCTTGTAGACAGAAATAGGGACATGGGATGAAGCTGCGGACCTGAAATTAGCAGTAAAATGTCAAGACGATGCTGTCCTGCAAGTTTGAGCGAAAGTTGACGGGACGATGGCGCCCAGAGTGCACACGGTCCTCCGAAAAATCCGCGAAATGAAGGGGGATCTGTTCGTCTCTGCACAAGGATTCCAGATCTTCAATTACAGCCGCGTACCTGCAACCTACGCATAGAAAAGAGAGGACGATTGGGAGGTTAGGGATTAGGGGTTTGCCTTCAGGTCAAACCCCGATTTTGGAATTAACCAAGAAATGAGAATGCTGTAAATGTAAGTGTTTGTAATGTAATCAAGTACTGATACCTTGTTGTAAGAATGTTTGTATTCTTACATGCGAAGGTGTAATGATGTTGTATGTTGTATGTTGTAGGTGATCTCCTCTTCAATGGTTGAATCCTTGTCTTGAATGCACCACCTAGCCTTGAATGGAGACCTAGAATGCTCAATTGCTTGAAGGAATGCTTGAATGCTTGAATGTTTGAATGTTTGCCTATCGCTTCTGTGTCTTGCACACATATCCTTTTTTCTCCCTTTCTTTCCTCTTTTTTGGGAGGGGAAATGTAGTTTATATACTTGTCAATTAGGGTTAGGAGACTGATTTTTTTGACCTTAGGCCGACCTAGGAACATTATTTTCCAAATTGCAAACTTGAAGACCCAATGCCCAACAAGAGACCGGGCCCAAAATAGGGCCAGGGACTAGGGTGCTGGGCGCCATGGTCCTGAGGGACCAGGGCGCTGGGCGCCATGGTCCTGAAGGACCAAGGCACTAGGCGCCATGGTCCTGAAGGACCAAGGCACTAGACGCCATGGTTCCACCTCCCGAGACAGCAAGGTGCAAGGAGGATCAGGCCAAGGTGCAGAAAGATGTAGTTTTTGATGTCGTAAACAGGTTTTGGGGTCTCCATTCAGGTTCAACGTTGTGCCGCCATCGTGAAGACCCAAATGCAGTCAAAATTGCAAGTGTCGCAATTTTACGACGCTACAGGAATATTTGTGTCGCTCTTATTTTTCATGTCGTGCCCCAGATTTGATTTGATGCGTGATGTCCCCTTGGGAGATGACTCAATATTTTGAAAATTTTGATTGGATTTGAGGATTTGTGTGTGGTGTGTATGATTTTGTCTATGTGAAATGTTGAAATTGATTCATCTCCTGATAATTTACATTTTGTAGGGTATAAGGGAGACTGCGAGCAAATTACATGCCCGGTTCCCTAACCCTAATTTCATTTTCCTCCTATAAAAGGGGAAAAGGGCTTTGATTTGATTCATTTGTGCATTGTTGACTTTGGAGAAAGAGAATTTGGAGAAAAGTCAAAATGCCTATTCTGTATTCCAGGCATCGTTTTGAGCGCGTTTGGAGGTATTGGAGACCTGCCGCATATGGACCACCAGTAAGTCAACACTTTTGAACCTTTTTTGATTTTTGATTTTGTTGTTTTTGGTCTTTTTTTTATTTTTGAAATTTGGTTTTAGCGTTTTAGCACGTCAAAGTCGCAATTTAGTGCATACGAAGATTTAGGTAGCGCATGAAGCTTGAATTGTAGGGATGCATCCGAAACAAAATAGTGTAGCGCATAGAAAGTCTAGGTTAGCACAGGGAGTGAAAATAGCACATGTCGAATGTAGGGTAGTGCGTCGGGTTAACAAGATAGCGCATGAGTAAGACCTAGCGCATAGGGGTCACAGGGGTTCGCATGGGCAAGGGGTTTTAGCGCGTAGGGTAGACCTAGCGCATAGGGTCAAATAGGTAGCGTCAGTGAGGTATAGGTTAGTGCATAAATATGTTTTAGTGCATAGGGTAGGTTGGATGGCGCATGGGGGAAAAAGGATAGTGCGTAGAGGTATTCTAGAGCATAAGGTAAATAGAGTAGCGCGTAGGAAAAACAACTTAGCGCATTGGTAGATTTTAGCGCGTAGACAACCTGTTTTAGCGAATCTAGAAAAATTTTGCGAGATGAGGTGATTTGTGAAATTGTTGTGCTTTGTTGTCATGGTTTTTATTGATTTGTCCAATATGAGTGTCGATATAACTTGTTTTGATTTGCGATATTTCAAGTTATGCATAGATATTAATGTGTTGATTTGATCAAAGCATGATTTGTTTTTGCACTTTGTTTTCAAGTTCAAATGTGTGAAGCTTGACTTGTGTTACAAGCTGATATGGGTTGGAAACTTGAGTTGTTTTACAAGCTGATATGGGTGGGAAACTTGAGTTGTTTTACAAGTTTATGTGATTTGGAGACTTGAGTTGTGTTACAAGTTTTGATATGGTTTTTGATAACTTGAGTTGTGTTACAAGTTTTGATATGGTTTTTGATAACTTGAGTTGTGTTACAAGTTGATATGAAATGATAGGATGTTGAACTTGATGTAGATGAGCAAATTGTTTCATGTTATTGATGTGAGTTTGATTTTGATATCTTTGTTTTGATGTGGAAACTGATATTGGACTTGTTTTACTGGTTGACAGGAGCGATTGGGCATGGTGCAGTCACGTGAGCGATTTCCTAGGCCTTGGACTCTAATACCACGGTTGACACAAGCTGACCTGGATATTATTGAGAGATGTGGGTCGACATCCCTGTTGGATATGCCTCGGTTCACTGTGAACCGAGGGCTACTTACAGTGCTCGCAGAGAGGTGGCATAGCGACACAAATACCTTCCACTTTGCCACAGGTGAGATGACAGTCACACCAGAGGACTGTTACAGGATTCTATGCATACCAGTAGTAGGTGCACTACTACCATATGAGCAGTCGGAGGAGGGTGGCACAGAGGCACTTCGCTGTATTTTTCATGATGAGACAGTATGCGGATACGAGATCCCATGGCAGGAGTTCCTAGACTTGGATTATGCACCACTTCCATCAGTACTGGTAGGGTTTATCGGTGGATTCCTTTGTCCTGATTGCAGGTCAAAGGGATTCTCTGTGGGATGGGGGCTGGTGTTAGAGGACATGGTTACACAGGGCCACAAGTTCGCGTGGGGATCGGCTATGCTAGCCCATATGTACAGAGACTTACACGAGGTGGTATACCTAGGTTATGGTAGTTTGTCAGCTGGCATGACACTCTTACAGGTATGGTGCTGGGAGCACATTCCGATCACTAGGCCATTAGCAGACAGAGATAGGCCCATTGGACGTGCCTATGCTTATGGATACAGGGGTCTAGTTGTCTAGTGGAAGCTGGGCAAACTAGAGCATTGGAGGAGAGTTTTGGATGACATCGATACGGTCACATGGCGACCGTATAGAGGGTGTGAGGTGTGGGTGGAGGATGGGCTGGAGATGCCCTATGTGTTTATGATGAGATACCTGATTGGGAGGACCCCATTTGTTATTGAGAGGTTTGTGGTGACTAGATTTTTGCAACAGTTTGGTCGACAGCAGGGTATACCTCAGGGGGCCTGTTTATATGCACAGTGGAGGCAAGATATATTAGATTGGGGCTCGACCATTGATAGTGCGGTGGTGGTGGAGGAGTTTGTCAGTTTGGCGGGCTAGATATGGGATTATGCCCTAGAGATTTTGGATGCGGGCATGACCGATGAGTTCGCGAGATTGTTTGCCATGTGGGCAGTGGCCAGGATATCGGATCCTGAGGAGATGCAGCCTACATTCGATGATGATGAGGAGGAGGGAGAGGGAGATGATGAGGATGATGGAGATGGTGGAGGAGGACAATGAGGGAGAGGAGATCGAGGGAGGAGAGGAGATCAAGGGAGGAGAGGAGATAGAGGTTTGGAGAGAGCAGTCAGACGGGCGGTGATGGATAGGGGGAGAGGTGGATTGGCTATTGGATTAGGTGGAGAGGGGAGGGTGAGGGAGGTTCTAGCTGTAGTGGGGGTAACTGACGAGGTGATACGGCCAGCCCAGAGGAGGAGGACGGATGTGCTCCCACCTCCAGCATCGAGGACAGGCAAAGTGAGAGGGGATGTCGCTACACAGGTACCCCTATGGGTTCGGATCCCCACTCATGTTGAGGATGCACAGATTCAGACCCTGCAAGTGACTGTACAGCGGCTGCAGGCATAGGTTTTGACATATCAGTGGCAGATTGCGTAGTTGACCACTAAGCGAGACACAGAGATAGAGTAGAGGGGGTGAGCGGAGGAGCTTTCAGCCAGCGTGCAGAGAGCAACGGCGGGTGGTCTGATGAGAGACACCCTGAGAGAGATATCTTTGAGAGCTCAGGAGGCAGAGTACTACCACCAGCACTATGAGGCTGCGGTACCTAGGGATCGTCGAGCTTCACATAGTTGAGATCCAGTCGATCTTGAGATACTGGGTCACGGACCGAGAGCCGAGGTGTGACAAGGCCATTGAGACAGGATTCCCCTAGAGATCCAGGGGTGGGGACATCTGGAGCCAGACCATCTCCGTCAGGGGATAGTCATACTTGAGAGACGTGGTCTCTGTTGTATTTTTTATCATTGTATTCTTTGTACTGGACATATAGATGATAGATTTTGTACATTTTGATCATTTTTGGAGATATATATATACGACATCATTATCTTTGATCATGTGATGTGTTATATGGATGTATGTGCTTATGTGTTCTTTTCTTTATGTGATGATGATGCAATGCTTAAATATATGATATAATGTATGATGCAGGATGTATGCTTTTAATATGTTTGTGAGATGTATCTTGAAAAATGAGATGTATGATTTTATATGCTGTGAAATGTATCTTTGAGATGTATGATAATGATATGTAACTAAGTGTAAAATGATATGCAAATAATTGGAAAATGATATGCAACTAATTGTAAAATGATATGCAACTATATAACGAATTGTAAAATGATATGCAACTATGTTTTTGGAGCATCCTCATTCTGCATGTGCCATCCCGATATAACCATATGTTGTTTGTTGTCTTTGTAGGTATTATCATTGAGCATTGATTTGTTTAGGATATGTTGAAAATTTATACAAGCACAATGGTATAATTGAACCATAATGACCTGAGAAAAATTTACATGATGTTTGATTTTGCAAGATAGCACAAGCGTCAAGGTATAATTGAACTAGGACGACCTGAGTGCGTATTGCGTAAACAGACAAGATTAAATCATTTGTATGCGTGAAGTGGAATTAGGCCTTCAGTGATAATTGATGTTTCACATCTGGAGGCAAGTATTCACACAGTACAAGTGATCGCCTCCCAGACAGAAGACTAAGAAAATATTGGAAGTTCCCCATGATCTCTAGCTTTGAAGCATTTAGTGAGAAAAGGAATAGAATCCAATAATTTAAAAAGTTCAAAATACAAAACTAGTCAAGATTTTTATGCTATAATGCAACATCCAGTACTTCAGAAAATCATCCATCCTTGGTATTTCTGTGAATTTTTTGTTTTGTTTTGCGATGAAGCATAGTTTTGGTTGTTGGATGCCATACTGCGGAGTTTTGCTTCTAGTTTTGACATCTTGAATGTTCACAAGTTTTGACGATTTTAATGCCCCTAGCTGAGTGTGCCTCTTGATGTGAATATGTACAGTGATTTCCAAGCCATGGTGGAATGTAGTAAGAGGATATATATGGATAAACCAGGATAGTGACTACGCTAAGTATGTCCTGAATGGATATGTGCTAAGTGTCGGGTGATGGCCGATAGTGTTTTTAAGGATACGGATGAAATGGTATGGAGATAGATAGAGGAGCCGTTCTTTCATAAGAGCACCTGTTTACCAGGTTTTCACCATTTGTTTTTATTGTACTTTTTTTTTTTTTTTTTTGCTTTTTCTGGATTTTTTGATTTTTTTTGCTTGTTTTGGCTTTTTCCGTGCACTAGGCTACTTAGGTGTAGTACTTCTTCAGATGGATGCTGTTAGTTGGTTCGTTGAGCACATCTCCTTCTAAAGTTGTTAGCTGATAGGCACCTAATCTATAGACTGATACGATGACATAGGGACCCAACCAGTTAGGTTCAAACTTCCCTTTCTTTTCTCGATCTTGCTGATTTCGTGGATTTTCTTTGAGGACTAGGTCACCAACTTTGAAGTTGCGAGGGATGACCTTGTGGTTGTAGCTCCAGCACATGCATTGTTGATATGCTTTGAGATGAGTGTAATCATGCTGACATCTTTCATCTAATAGTTCGAGTTCTTGTAGTCGGTTAACTCGATACTCTTCATCTGGGATTAAATCTTTCAAAGATACTCTGAGAGATGGGATTTCTACTTCCAGGGGTAAAATGGCTTCTGATCCATATACCAATGAGTATGGTGTTGCTCCTGTAGGTGTGCGGATGCTGGTTCTGTATGCCCAAAGTGCTAGATTAGGTTGTACGTGCCAATCTTTGTTTGCATCATTCACTGTTTTCTTTAGGATTTTTAGTATTGTCTTGTTAGATGCTTCTGCTTGACCATTTTCTTGTGGGTAGTATGGTGTAGAGAACCGATGTTGGATTTTGAATTTTTCACATAGTTCTTGTACATCTTGGTTTTTGAAAGGCCATCCATTATCGGTGATGATGGAACTTGGAATGCCATATCTGCAAATTAGATAATCTAGGATAAAAGAGGCAATTTGTTTCCTAGTTACTGTGGTCATGGGAACTGCTTCTATCCATTTGGTAAAGTATTCTGTTGCCGTTATAATAAACTTGTGTCCATTTGAAGATGAAGGATGAATTTTGCCAACTAAGTCTAGTCCCCATTGACAAAAAGGCCAGGATGTTGTAAATGGTTGCAGTTCATGTGTTGGTGCATGTATTAGATTACCATGGATCTGGCATTTAGGACATATCTTGGCGAAGTGATATGAGTCTTTCTCCATTGTAGGCCAGTAGTATCCCATCCTTAGAAGTTTTTTAGCAAGAGTAGTACCACTTGAATGTGTGCCACAAATACCTTCGTGAAGCTCGTGTAAAGCAGAATCGAAATCATTACGATCAAGGCAACAAAGAAGAGTACCATCTAGACCTCGATGATACAAAGTATCAGTGGTAGGGGTATAACGAGCAGCTTGTCGGATAAAGTTACGCTTTTGGTTACGGGATTGGTCAATTGGTAAGATATTGTTCTTGAGGTAGTCATATATTGGTCCATATAATGGAGAATCTGAACCAGTCAAGGCATAGATAACATGGGATTCAGAGTGGTCATAGGCTGGGGAGAATAGTTGCTCTACCAGGAACTCGTAATGACTCTGTTGCTCTGGAATTTGTAGTAATGAAGTGACAGAAGCCATGGCATTGGCTGCTTTGTTGTTCAACCTTGGTATTTGCTCGAAGGTGATATGCATAAAATATTGTTTGAAGTCATCCACCATTCGCTTGTAGGGCAGCAGCTTGTCATCCTTTGTCTGATAGTCATTGTTGTTTTGATTCACGACTAGTTGTGAGTCTCTATAGACCTTTAACTCTGTGATTTTCCATTCTACGACCATTTTGATGCCTATAACCAATGCCTCATATTTCGCCACATTATTTGTGCATGGGAACATAAGCCTATATGATCTTGGTATAGTGTGTCCTTCAGGAGTGATGAATAGAATGCTAGCACCTGAGCCATGTTGTGTGTAGGATCCGTCAAAGTATAGGGTCCATTGTTTGGTAGAAAGAGCAAGAACGTCCCTGTCTGGAAATTCAATCTCCATGGTTTGTTTTCCTGGTAGTGGTGCTTCAGCAAGCTGATTTGCAATTGCTTGTCCTTTGATGGCTCATCTTTCTGTGTATTGAATGTCGAATTCACTGAGAATCATGACCCATTTAGCCAATCGGCCTGTAAGAGCTGCCTTGCTAAGTAGATATTTGAGAGGATCAATTTTTGCAACTAGCTTAATGGTGTGTGTTAGCATATAATGTCGGAACTTCTAAGATGCGAAGACCACTATTAGGCAAGCCTTTTCAATGAATGTATAGTTGAGTTCATAGCCATTCAATGTCCTACTGATATAATATATGGCTCGTTCCTTTCCTTGTTGATCTTCTTGTGCCAATAGTGCCCCCAGTGATATATCTGTTGTTGAGATATATAGGATAAGTGGCTTTCCTGCAACTAGTGGTACTAGAACTGGTGGATTCATTAGGTACTGTTTGATTTGGTAAGAAGATTCTGCACACTTGGTCTCTCATCTGAATGGTACATTTTTGTGTAGTAAATGGTTAAATGGTAGACTTTTATCTTCTAGCTGAGCGATGAATCGCCTGATTGATTGAAGTCATCCTTGTAGAGATCTGAGTTGACTGATATTCTTTGGTGGGGGCATTTCCATAATGGTCTGTACCTTTACTGGATCTACTTCGATACCTTTAGCTGAGACTATGTAGCCTAGTAACTTGCCTGATGTAACCCTAAAGACACACTTCTTAGGGTTGAGCCTGACTTGGAATTTCTCCAATCGATCAAAGATCTTTGTTAAGATGCTTAGATGTTCTGCTCTGGTGAATGACTTAGCTAGTAAATCATCCATGTAATCTTCCATAAATGTGTGCATCATATCATGAAAGATTGTTGTCATTGCTCTTTGATAAGTGGCCCCTGCATTCTTTAAGCCAAAAGGCATAACATTCCAATAGTACGTTCCCCAAGGACAAGTAAATGCGGTTTAATCTTGATCTTCTGGGGCTATTTTGATTTGATTATAGCCTGAGAAACCGTCCATTAGTGAGAGCATTGCATGGCCTGCTGTGAGATCTACAATTATGTCGATACTGGGTAGAGGAAAGTCGTCTTTGGGACAAGCTTTGTTGATGTCTCTGAAGTTAGTGCATATTCTAATACTACCATTTGGTTTTGATACTGGAACGATGTTGGAAATCCATTCTGCATAGTCAATGGGTCGGATGAATCCGACATCTAATAGTTTCTTTAGTTTAGTTTTGACCATGAGTGCTACCTGTGGATTCATCTTTCGTAGCTTTTGCTTGACTGGTTTAACTCTTGAAGAGATGGACAAGTGATGCATGATCAAGTGTGGATTGACTCCGGGCATATCGGCATAAGACCAACCAAAGTTAATTTGCTGTTCTTTAAAGAAAATGATGAATGCTGATCTTTCCTCCTCTGTCAGAGATTCTGCAAGGTGTATGTTTTTAACTGCTTCTGTGGTACCAATGTTGATTGATTGAGTGGGCTCAATCAATATGGGTGATCGCTCATGAAAGTGTTTAGGAAGAGTGTCAAGTCTCCCATCATTAGGTGCCTTAAAAAGGTTTTCACCCTCAGATGCGTCCTTTATTTTTACTTTTTTGTGATCTAGAGCTGCCATTGACTGGTTTTCAGCATCAGATCTTTCATTTGGTTTATTTTTGCGACTGAGAGACTTGGCACTCCTTGATTGGCAGACATCGTTACTTTGTTCACTGGTAGAGCATGTTTCCAGATTTTATGGTACATAGGTAATGGATAATAGATTCATCATCTGGGAAAATTGGTATATCATGGATTTTAGGTTCATCCCAATCGATGAGGTCAGGAAAGACAAGCGGTAAGGAATCGTTAGGTGGATCAAGTTCTGCTACTGTAAGTGTTAGGACAGAGTTTTCATCATGATTGTTCTTAGTTTTAAAGAAGTCCAGGATTTCGTTGAGGTCTTCGATGGTATTATCTTCTGTATAGACTTGTTCATAATGTTTCTGTTCGCTTTTCTTGGCATCATAGATATTCTGTGGTCCAAATTCAAGAGGTCTATCTTCTGCGTTATGTTCTTCTTGAGAAAGGGATATGGAATCAGTATCATTAGGGATATCTGTAGTAGTATTGGAGTAGGTACCCCATTCATATTCATTGGAATCAGTCTCTGAGGCATCATCCCAGATTCTATCAGTGCTGTAAATAGGTATGTTGTATGGTGAAAATAAATCTTTGATGATGGATACCATTTTGATAGTTTTGGTTGATTCGGTGTCAGATCCTACTTCTACTTTTTGTATTTGTTCATAGACTGTGCCTTGTTAGGGAAAAATAAAGGTATCCGGAGATGATTTTATTGGTTCTTGAAATAGTGGATTCTGAACATGAGCTACTACTGCCGATATGGCCCTTTTGTGGCTTAGAAGTTTTTCCTAATGTAACTTCTAACCTTGACGTTCCCGTGTCGTGCAGATTGTTTCTGCTAATTCAAAGAGTGCTTCCTACCAGGATTCTTCTTTGTACTTCTTCTTTACTTTCCATTGAGGTTTTGCAATTATACGGGGTGGCTTTCTTAATAGGGAAGTGAGCTTACAACCCAATCCTGCTTTGTTTCTACTGGGCTATGAAGGAAGATCTATGGGTTCAGTGACTCCTTCTTTGCATTTCCCAATAGGTCCTTTACCGTCATATCCCATTTGTTGCATGATTAAGTATCCTTTTCCATACAGTTGTGTAGGTAGAACAATGTCTAGAGTAGCTGCTCTGTTACCTTCTTCCTCATCATTGTATAACCAACTAAGAATATCCTTGTCTTCTGATTCATGCGCTAGAGTGCCCAATTGGATGAAGGTACCATCAAATTTGGTGATGGGCTGAGTGACCAGATGTGTTGATGTAGTAGGCAATCCATGAGATCTAGGTGATGTTGGGAATTTGGCCAAACATAAGAGCTCCAAAGAGTATTCTCCCATGCCTTGGTCTTTGATTTGCATTTTCTGCTTGAAATCTCCAAATAAGGAGTTGGGCTTTGCTGTTTATAGATCTGATGTTGAAGATTGTTGTTTTTCTCTATTATGAGGAACCAAACTATCTTGGACTGCCCCCATTGCGTTGCAATGTTGAAATGGATTGTGATCAGCAGATATGGAGATTTCTTGTCTGTCATAAGGAAATTTGACACACTGGTGATACGTAGAAGGTACTACTTGCATTTCATGTATCCAGGGTTGTCCTAACAAAATATTGTAGGTGAGATCTATGTCTAAGACCTGACACATAGTATCCTTTTTCACTGGTCCCACTTCAATAGGTAACATCATGGTTCCTTTAGAGGACCTTTCCTCATCATCATATGCCTTTATGGTAATCTTCTTGCAGGGATCAATAGACTCTTTTGAGAAGCCTAATGCATAGATAAGCTTTAAAGTACATATATTAAGTCCGACTCCTCCATCTATTAAGACTCTTTTTACTCAATGTTTGCAGACAATGACTTCGATATGGAGAGGAATGTTATGCGGATGGCTCAAGGAAATGTTGTCATGCTCTGAGAAGGTGAGGTTATGAGGTCCAGCCATATGGACGACCATGGCTTGAAATCTATCTGCATCCAGATTTTGAGGTACATTGGTTTCCAATAGCGCTTGTTCCAATATGTCTTTGTGCTTCGGTGATAGTTTCAACAATTCGAGTATAGATATCTGAGCTGGAGTTCTGCATAGTTGGCTAACCAAGTCATATTGGATTTTTGGTTTAGTAGTTGTAGGTGACGTATGTCCTTTTAAGACATATTTCTGAGTTTGGGTTGTCACATTAACAGATTCATGATTATGCTGATCTCGAATGGTGATGACATTTACTTGATAATCTTCAGCTGATATGTGATTTATGGTGTTGTTGTAGATATGGTTGATACGAGCTCCGCGTGTATCATCTGAGGTTGAAGTTCCATCTTTGTTGTAATTTGGGAGAGGATTTTTAAAGGCTCTGTGATCACTATTTGTTTTGAGACCATCTACCATTAAGTCACCTCGATCAATCATGTCCTGCACCATGTGTTTTAATCTCATGCAATCATTCGTCTGATGACCCTTGTTACGATGGAAATCACATTAGTGTGAATCATTCCACCAAGGTGGTTTGATTTGGGGTTCATAGTTGCTGATTGTAGGCAAGGAAAGAATTTTGTTTGCCAAAAGTTCTCTGAATGCTGATTCTAGTGATTGCCCCAGTGGTGTGAAGATACGCTTTTGGAAATTGTTTGTGTTGTTGTGTGAATTGTTGTTAGGTCCTGGATTCATGTTTTTGCTTTGAGTATCATTGGTGTTGTTTGTGTTGAGTTGTCCTTGATCGGTGTTTGGTGCATATGTGTTAGCATTTGGATTAGCATTTTTAGGATTTTTCGTATTTTGAGGATTTCCGGATAATGCAAGCACTAGTTGCTTAGATTTGGGATCATGTGATTCATTGTTGCCTTCGTTTTTGTTTCGAGTCCAAAATCGAGATTTATCTAGGTTGGTGTTATTCTGGTTATTGTAGTTTGATGAGTTTGTTCCTTCCTTGTAGAATTTGAGTGTTCCCTTTTTGACACACGCTTCCTCTACTTGAATGCCATTTTCAATCAATTTAGCGAAAGATGGTATGCATTGAATTTTTAGCCTGTAACTCATTTCACCATTCAAATTGTCAATGAAGATTTCCATTTTCTCCTTTTCAGGAATATCTCGAGGATATCGTGATACCATACGTCGCTAGCATTGAAGGAATATCATGAATGTTTCGTTGTTCTTTTGTTTGGTGTTGCAAACATCTAGCATGGTTATGGCATGTTGAATGTTATAGGAGTATTGTGTTATGAATTTATTAACCAATTCATCAAATGATCTGACAAGTGGTGTAATTTTGGATAACCATTCCATTGTTTTCCCTCCCAGGCTTCTTGAGAATAACCTCATTAGATAGGTGTCATCATGAGCAAACTCAAGACTCATTGTGCAAAATTCTCGAACATGATCCTGGGGATCACTTTTCCCATCGTATTTATCAAATTTGGGAACATCTGAGTTTGGAGGAAAAGGCACCATGTTCAATCTTCTATCAAATGGATAAGGACAGATTTCATTTAATGAGTACCACACGGTTGTCCCTTGTTGCATGTCTTGTATTTGTCTTTGTAACATTTGCATTTGTTGAGTAAGAGCAACCAAAGGCGCATTATTTTGCCAAGGAATAAACTCTTCCCTTGTATTAGTTCTCAGCTGAAAAGGTGTGTTAAATGGTATATTTTTCTCTGGAGTTTCTAGCTCGGGCATACGCATTTCTGGTATACGTTGTTCTAGAATGTGTTGCTCAGGTATGTGTTGTTCAAGGTTACGAGTTTTTTCTTCTCTTTGTTGTTCTTGATATGCATATTGTCGAGATCTAGTTCTGAAGATGTTTGTGTCTAAATCTTTGGGAAGTTTAACGCCTTTACTTGTGAGCATGAGAAGATACTTTTCTTTATCATTTTCCATAAGCCTTTCTACAAGCTTTTGGAATGAAGGGTTTTCCTAACATTCTTGAAGAAGCACTTCAGAAATTTTAGTTTCTTCTAAGTGTGGAACTTCAAAAAGATTTGACAACCTTCGATTCATACTAGACTCTGCATGTGTCTCGCTTTGTTGGTTTCTTTGAGAGCGAGTAACAAGCATTTTAGTTGAAAATTTCAGTGATGAAGGGGACAAAATCCTCGTTGATATGTTTCTCGGGGGTGGGTGGTTCTGGTCGAGATGTGTTATCAGTGATACACTCGTCGAGCAAGAATGTCGGATTGATTTCTCCTCTGCGGTTTATGATTTGATTAAAAGTAGACTTTTGACCTTAGGCTCTTGTTTTTAAGGGCTCTTTGTCAAATTTGTTGGATTTGTTTTGGATATAACGTTTGACGTGATGAAGGAATATCTGATGAGATTTGAAGAGTTGACAATTGATGTATAAAAACTTATTTCTCTTGATGAACTTGGAAAAACTAGGTTGTTGTTTCTTCAAAGTGATGTTACGATAAAGGTTCTTTCTTCTCAGAATATGGGGATTAGTCATGCATGAGTGATCAATGGTTTCCTTTGATTTGTTTGGATTCAGTTGATCTTGTTTGAAAAATTTCAAATCTTACTCTATCAAAGTGAAGGTTTAGATGCCCCTTCACGACAAAGCGTGTCAAATGATATGGATAAAAGCCTCCCGATATGGAGACTTGATTTGACAACTTGAAATTTTTAAACAAGTGTTTTTGAGATGAAATCCGTAAGATGGTAAAGGATTTTGTTGATACTGATGATGAGGTTTCCGGATTATGATAAGATAGATATGTTTTATTGTGCGATCAGTTTAGGATTTTTACAACGTTTGTTTTGACACAAATTTAGCTCGAGAAATAGTTTTAACGGTTTGTTTTCGCTACTCTACTTTGATGAAAAATGTTGTTGATAATGAGAGGCTTTTGAAAAAAATTTCAAAAATTTTAAAATTCCTCACTGTTTTGCCTTCTGTCCATATGTTTTTGATCACACGCTAAAACAGGGATGAAATGCGCTACCAAAATTACTCTATGCGCTAAAATAATGACCACATGTGCTAGGCTGCCCCTAGACACGCACTAAAGATTTGACTGTTCAAATTTTTTTTTTCTACCTGTTTAAAAAGTCATGCGCTAGCCTGGGCCTATGACGCGCTAACTTGTGAACCGGATGTGCTAATGTTTGGTTTCCACGCGCTAGACTATTTTTCTGATGTGCTAAATGTTTTAACATTGTTTTGATTTTGGGATAAAACACTACTGTTTGGAACCGACGCGCTAACTTGATGGTTGGATGCGTTAACAAAAGTACCTTACGCACTAAGAAGTTGCTCTTATGCGCTAAACTACCCTGATTTTTCCTTTGGTTGGTTTTTGTGAATTTTTCAGGTTTGATGGATGATTTTCTGAAGTAGTAAATGCAAGCACAGCACAAAAAGTACAACCATTTTGCCTAATCTAACAAAAAGTGTATGTTCTGCGAGGATGTGTTCAAATCCCCAATGTTTTAACAGGTTTGGATATGAATAATACACTTCAGAAAGACTCTTTATTCAAAGGTCATAAATAACATCATAGCCCACTAGTCTTGATACTCCGTTAGCTCAAACAACCTTGTCACCCCTAGAGGGCACCCATTTTTTTGTCTTTTGCTAGAAATTAACTCAAAGTGAATCGCTTCACAATTGAGTAGTTATCTTGGGAGATATATGGTAAGTAATCTTGGGGGGGGATTCTTCCCCACCCTTGCACTATGATGTTATAAATGTCTGGTTACTGACTCAGTTCAAAGCTTCTATTTCTATGGTTCGTAATCAGGCTTCCTGTTCGGCCGTCAGTGATAAACTCCCTCAGGAGGCTTCCCAACCTTTAGAACAAAGGCTTTACGTATCTCGAGGATACTGGGGGAAGGCTAATCGCTGCATGCAACCATTGAAAAGGACTTTCGTCACTTTCTACTTTTGATTATAGTGGGTTGGAATACTTGGCGTCAAAGTCGTTTCCCACTTAGGTCGTTCCCTTCACACCGGCCATAAACGGCTTTAAGAGTTGATTTCAACTCCTCAGGAAGGCAGGCCTGCTAAAGGATGTAAAATGCTTTTGAAGGAAAGAAAGTTTTTTAAGAGAGGTCTGGTTTTTTTGGATCACCCAGTTAAGGGGAGAGCATATACCTTCCTCTTTCGATTCAAGGCAATCACAAGTTCTTTTTAAACCTTTAATTCAGTGATTTTCTAACCTCTACTGGGAGATGTTGCTCCAAGAAAAGCATGGTGTTAATTTTACTTCCTCACAGCAATGATTATTTATTCTAAAGAAATAACTGCATCAACAAAGCAAAAGGTTCGATTTGGTCAACAAATAAAAATCGGTAAACAAAAAGGGGAATAACTTCCCTCTTTAATTGCAACAAAGCCTTTTGAGGTGAAGTTCTTTCCTTTGCAAAATTTCAAAAGTGAATCCTTTTATGCACCAAAGGATGGTGAGGTTCTTTTTAAGCCCGTTGCAAAAAAAAATAAAATTTTGTGTTGTTCTTTTTAGAGCCCAAAGTGAGAAATTTTCTCCTAGAAAAGCAAGAAAAGATTTTGATTTGTTGTTCGTTTTATTTGACCAAAATAAAAGTGAGTTCAATTTTATTTAAACAAGAAAAGAAAGAAATTTGAACTTTGGCTAACTAGAATGAATTCAAAACCTACAGTCAACTGTCAGTAACCTGCAGAAAACTAGTCAATTTGTTAGCAAAAAGGCGAATTCCGTGGACTTCCACAAGTCTAAATTTTAGTTTCTTTTACAAATTAATTATCTCTTTTCCATCTATGATGCACTACAGAACAAATTGTACATGCTACAATATAACAGAGATGCGCTAAAAGATGGATATGATGTGCTACACTTTATTTGGGATGCGCTACTCTGTGTGTCGAAAGCGCTGCTCTATTTTTCTTCCGCGCCGAGACCTACAGGAAAAATTAGTAATCCTATGCACTAATAAATGGACTTTACGCACTAGATGATGGACTCCACGTGCTGAATAGTAAACTAAATGCGCTAGGTTGTTAACCGGATGCGCTAAATAGTTAACTTAATGTGCTAATTCATTTTTCTCGCATGCCTGCAAAAGTGGTTAAATTCAAAAACCGATTTGATATATGGGGTGAGGCCCCACGGTGGGCACCAGAAATGTATGTGGGAAAAGCAGGTCGATAGAACTCAATATGTGAAAAATGGAGCTCTATGGAGCCTTGCTCACACACTCACAAGACTTCTTGGTGCAAGCTATGGAGTAATGAAGTATCACTCAGCTTCCCAAGGTGGGTCCCATGGTTCTCTATCTTACACGATCCCTCAAACCAATGTTTTTTCTCTCAGATCACTCAGCAAAATGGTTTAGGGATGGCAAATGCAAGAACGAGGGATGCTTTTGTTGGTTTTAATATGAGATGCATCCTAAACTATGCATGATTCTAGAAATGCAATAAACTAACTGTAAGATGACAAGGTTAGTAAACAAACTATCCTAGCATACTATATTAGTTCAATGATTTAAGCTAATGATAATAGAAAGTATTCTAAACATGCATATTTAGATTAATTCCTATTTAAAAAAGAGGCTAAATGATGAGCATAAAATGAGATATAAAAGCTTGAATGTATTTGAGCATAAGTATGATACTACAAACTTGGATGATATGAGAATGGAGGAATGAGAGCTCTATTTATAGCAAAAATAGGGCAATGGATGGTTAGGATTGAAAGAGTTAATCAAGGGTTGAGTTTGAAAGTTGGGAATCCATGTTTGCAATTTGTACCAATGAAATGGTGACAAATGTCAACATAAGACTGGTTGAGAAAAGGGGTTGGAGACTTTAAATGCCTGAGAAGACCTTATGGTTATCTAGAGGGTAAGGGTCAAGCTTAAGCTAAGATTACCCATTGGATTAAGTTTTAATCCAAAGATAAACTCTTGTGCAAATGATTAAGGGATAACCATGGTCAAAGCAATGAATGCTTGATGAGACCCTTGGGTTACATGGAGGTTGAGTTTAGAGAAAGTCTCTAATCATGCTAGAGGGTTGAGTTAACCATTAATGGTTTGGGAGACTTTGGAAAATTAAGTGGTTGAAGACTTGAAGCCTTTAATGGTTATCAAAGACTTTAAGGGTTTGAGAAGTGACTTCCCCTTGCTTAGGTATGTGACAAAGTTTAGAAGATGGGTTAGGTTAATTTAGAAGTGATTAGAAGGGTCTAGAAGAAATTAGGAATAGGTTTTAGAATTCAAGTGGGAGATGTAGGAGAATGCAAGTGGATGGAAGGATAATAGGATTTAATTGAAATAAAGTTAATTTAATTCAATTTGGTTGTAATTTGGGGAAATTAAATAAATTAGATTTATTCAATTTAGGATAACTATTTAATTAAATTTGAATTTAATTAAAAGTGGATAGAATGGATTTAATTGAATAAAATGATTTATTCATTAAATGGGTATAGTGAATTTAATTTAGTAATTTACTTAATTAAATAGAGGAATACGGGTAATTTAATTAAATTGGATTTAATTAAATAGATAAATGAACATAAAATATTCATTTAGGAATATGGTCATTTTTATACGTCTACAATGGCCACTATGAGTTCACCGTGGTTCCATTCGGTCTTACGAATGCTCCAGTTGTTTTAATGAGCCTCATGAATGGGGTATTCCGCACATTTCTTGACCGCTTTGTGATTGTGTTCATTGATGACATATTGATATATTCTCGGGATGAGAAGGAGCATGAGGAGCACCTAAGGCAAGTCTTGCAGTGTTTGAGGGACAATCAGTTATTTGGCAATTTGTCGAAGTGTGCCTTCTTTTGTTCAGACGTCAAGTACCTTGGGCATGTTATTTTGCGATGATGGGATCTCAGTTGACCCATCAAAGATCAGATCTATTATGGATTGGCCAGCGCCAACCAGTGTGATAAAGGTCAAGAGCTTCATGGGCTTAGCAGGTTATTATCGACGCTTTGTCAAGGGATTCTCTAGAGTCGCACATCCTATTACTTCTCTTCAACGTAAAGGGAAGAAATTTGAATGGACAGAGAAGTGCGAGAGGGCCTTTTAGGAACTCAAAAAGGCACTTACTAGCACACCTATCCTTGTAGTGCCAAATCCCTTAGTTGACTTCATGGTTTGCACAGATGCTTCCCTAGAGGGTTTAGGAGCAGTCCTTATGCAAGATGGTAGGGCTATATCTTTTGAGTCTAGGAAACTTAAGACTCATGAGCTTAACTACCCTACTCATGACCTTGAGCTTTCAGTAGTAGTGCATGCACTTGTGAGGTGGAGACACTTCCTTTTGGGTCATCATTTTGAGCTTCATTCAGACCGTCAGAGCCTTCAGTACATATTCACTTAGCCGAACCTTAATGCATGTCAGAGGAGATGGATGGATTTCTTGTGCGAGTATGATTTTGATGTTCACTACATCAAAGGGAAAGAAAACATAGTTACAGATTCCTTGAGTAGGAGACGTCATGAGATATACACCATATCTATGAGTATAGATTTGAGAGATCAAATAGTGCAGCAACTGCCAAGGGATGGATGGTATTTAGAGGTTTGTCAGGTGATACGGTTTCAGGATACTCTAGAAGGGAAATATGTGGATTATTCCTTGGAGTCCGATGGACTATTACACCATAGAGGGTGCATCTATGTACCTTCTTCCAAGGGATTGTGAGAGTTCATTGTCATGGAGGCTCATAGAGCTCCTTATGTAGCACATCCCGGAGTTAAGAAGATGCATGTTGACTTGAGACAGTTATATCATTGGCCAGGAATGCGGTAGCTCATTGCTGAGTTAGTAGCCTGATGCCTCGAGTGTCAGAGAGTTAAGGCGGAGTACCGCCATCCAGGTGGGTTGCTCCAGTCTCATGCTATACCAGAGTGGAAGTGGGATACTATATCCATGGATTTCATCATTGGTCTTCCTATGTCATCTCATTGCCATGATGCCATCTTGGTGACAGTTGACAAGTTGACCAAAGTGGCCCACTTTTCACTAGTTCGGACTACCTTCACAGCACCAGCGGTTGCACAGGTGTTCTTGTGATACATTGTCAGACTTCATGGCATTCCACACAAGATTATTTTTGATAGGGATTCCCTCTTTACTTCTTCCTTTTGGAAGGCATTACAGGCAGCTATGGGCACTAAGCTCAACTTCAGTACAGCCTATCATCTGGAAACGGATGCTCAGATAGAGAGGGTTAACTAGGTGTTAGAGGATATGCTTCGCATGTACGTCATGGATCATCAGACCAGATGGGAAGAGTACCTTCCCTTAGTGGAGTTTGCCTATAAAAATGAGCATCACACTTCGTTGGGGATGCCACCCTATCAGGTATTATACGGCAGGCCTTGTAGGACACTGTTGAGTTGGGACCGCATAGAGGACAGAGTTGCTATTGGTCCTGAGATAATTCAAGATATAGAGCAGCAAGTGGATTTGATTAGACAATGTCTTAGAGAGTCACAGGATAGACAAAAGAAGTATGCAGATGCGAAGAGGATAGATCGTAGCTACTTGGTTGGAGACAGAGTCTTTTTGAGAGTGCGACCACATAAGAGTCCAATCCATTATGGAAAGGGTTCTAAGCTCGCACCTCACTTTGTAGGACCATTTGAGATCCTTGAGAGGATAGGACCAGTTGCCTACCATTTAGCATTGCCACCTAGCCTATCATGCATCCACGATGTGTTTCATGTATCAGTATTGAGGAAGTATATCTATGATGAGTCTCATATTTTAGATTGGAATGCCTTGCAGATGGAGTCGGATGGGCAGCTAGCTTTGGAGCCCATTCGCATTTTGGCACGCCAGATGCTGGCCCTTCGAGGTTGAGAGCTGGACCAAGTTAGGGTCCAGTGCGATTGCTATGATGAGGTTACGGTTTCATGGGAGGACGTAGTACGTATGAGATCACAGTGCCCTCATCTTTTTTATGAACTCTAGAAGGAAGTTCATGCCTAGAGGGGGAGGGTGTGAGGCCCTACCTCGACTCATCCTAGCATTTCAGTGATTTTCATGTTGAGACTATTATGGTTGCTTTATTTTATGCATTAAGGATTTAGAACTTATATGATTTCATGATTTGGATAACATTGATATATATGGATGCTTTATTTATATGCTTTGTGATATAGAACTCTATATGATTCTAGAATAGGATAAATTTGAGATGATGTATGTCATTATTGGATTTGCAGGACTTTACTATGATGATAGAAATAGGAATGCATGTTTTATGTATGGATCAAAATTGTGTAGATTATGATAATTGCTTATGTGGATTTATTTGGATATAAGGTATATCGATTTGTTTAAATCTAAATTGTATGCAGAGTGTTTGACGTGTATTCTTATTCATGTGTTTAAATATTATATGAGTTTATTTGAAAATACTAATGTGTAATTGAGATGCGCAGGAAAATTATCCATGTGACCATGGAAACATTATGGAGAACCAAACCTAGACCTATGTACGTTCGTAAAACTAGGGGTTGTCTATTTGGAGAGACAACACCCCATATGTATCATATTTTATTTGTAATAGTGAATGATGCATGTGTATTAAATTTTATTATTGATTTATTTAAATCCAACAAGAGACAACTTCCATGTGTAATTTTGTAATGTATTTTATTGTGTCACTTGACACGTGTTGAATTATGTCTTGAATTTTGACTTGTCGCTTGAAGGGAGTTGTTCAACTATAGCTTTTTTTCAAATAATTGAATGTAATTCTAAATTTTCCTTGGGTAGAGAATCTTTGGGGTGGTCAACTTAGGTTTGAACCGAAAGTTAACTTCAGATGGGTTTAAAAGGGGTCAAATGGACTCCTAGGGGTAGTTTAAAGGTGTTTCCTAAAGTCCATAAGGTATACCTATGGGTTAAGAGTATTTTTAGGCATGTGTCTACTCCCATGTGACTGTATAGTCACCTCAAAAAGTGATTTTTCTAAAATGTGCGAAAATTAGATAATTAGAAGGTGCCATCTAGGTTAGATAACCTACCTTTTGATGAGAGAGCTTTTTTGATCTTTTTCTTACTTTTTCCTTTTTCAATGTTAGAAACCTGTGAGAACTCCCACTGAGGTCTTCTTAGGAAAGAATGAGAGATTTTGTGGGTAATCACCCACTCTCCATTTTTGGAGACTATGCATTTTGAAAAGTTGGTTTTTGGGATTCGAAATTTGGCTAACTGTAGAAAGGGAGGATTGTGGATTTGGGCTGCTCATCCTCAAACTAGTTCTAGCACACCTTTGGGCAGATTGACAGTTGGTTCATCTATTTGCTTTTTACATTGCATGTCTATGTTGGAAAGTTTGGTTGTATGTGAAAAGGATTCTCTTGTACTTTCTTTTGTGAAAATTATTATTATGCAATCTATCTTTTATTTTCTTGTATGCATTTTTTGTGTTTTGGGAGTAACCAAGGCCTTCTACTCTTGGGAGAGTAGGATGGTCTCGCAGGTGGTAGAAGTTTGACAGCCCTCAAGTGAGAGACTCTCTTTATGAGAGCGAACTCAAGGGGTGTATTTGTGACCCTTGCTGCATGGCCTGGTTTGTGCATTTGGGGGTCATAAGGGGAGAAAGTGTTGCATAGATTCCTTGGGGGTCATAAGAAATGTGGGGTTAATGATCTTATGAAATAACTTTGTTTGCCATGAGGTGGCATTGTGTTCTATCATTCTTGTAGTCTCCTCAGGGTATTTGGTCCATTATCACCCATGTAAAAATCATCACATTTTGTGATGGAGTGTAGCCTTGGTTGGGAAAGTGTTTGATATATGTTTTTTCCTTGCTTGTTGTGTTTGCATGTCTGTAACCTATCTAGGGCTTAGTTCTCCAAGCTCGGGGGTGGCTTCTAGTAAGCCTAGGCTGGGAGGTGAGCACTCCATGGTCATAGCCTATGATTTATTTGCAAGTTGTTTTAAAGAAAAGAAAAGGACAAGTAGAAGTTGCTGGATTTATTTGTTTGCAGAAAAAGATTTGGGAATGAAATATTTTATATTTTAAGTTTCAGCAACGTAAAGGGAAACTAAATGTTGTATCTACTTTGAGAGGAAATGTATCTATTTTATTTAAAGTCCTCATTTAATAGAAATGAGGGACTAGTTTTGGTATCTCACCCTCTTGTAATGATGACTATATTGTATTCTAAAAATGCCTTAAATAAATGCATTATTTCTATTAAATTAGTATTGCATAAATGAAATATTTCTGTAGGGCTTTAGCTATGAAATGTTCTTAAAACATTAATGGTTGTATGCATCTTAGTTTAGAAAACTAAAAGTTTATTTTACCCCTTTAAGCATATGAATTATTGGAAAAGAATGAAATAAGGAGGCTTGCATGTTAGTGAAAGAAAAATTAAGCATCTAGTCCTAACAATATATTCTCCAATACAAATCGTGGTTTAAAGAATTTACATGCATATCTCAAAGGTTAAATTCAAATGATTCTAAATTAATATAGTTGTTGTTTAAGTCTATTTAATTATGTCATTTACTTATTTGCAGAAATTAAAATCTAAGTTAAATAGTCTATCTAATTTATACAAAATCATACTTATATAGTTGTTGTATAAATTTATTGAATTCTGTCAATTAATTATTTGCAGGAAATAAATCTAAGGTTATATAGTTGATCTCATATTTTAGTAACATGGAATTTAAAATAAAGAAAAAAAAAATACATTGATCTAAATCTGAATATTTATTAACATATTAGAAAGTTAAAAAAAAAAAATACTTATATACATAATAAATCGTGCCCTAAAATATCAAATATATAAATATACTTTTGATGGTGTGTGTGTGTGTGTGTGTGTATATATATATAGTGTATATATATATTATATGTATATATATTATAAACATAAATATATAAATAATATATATATATATATTATAGATATATATGTATATATATATATATAAGTATTTATAAATATATATATATATTTTAAAAATATAATATAAAATAAAAATTTAAAAAAAAAAATTAAATAGAAAAAAAAGGGGAGGGCTCGTCCCCTGTGGAACCCTCGCAGGGCGGCCCCCCAAATAGTGGGTGGCGACCCCCAGCAGTGGCCGCAGCCGCCACTGTGGGCTGCAAACCACAGTTGGGAGGCTTCGGCCCCCACTGTGGGCGGCGCCCCACAGCGACGGTGCAGCCGAGCTATGGGTTGCGCCTCACTGCAGTGGCCATGGCCGCCTTTGTGGGATGCGACCTGCAGGCAAAACTATAGCCGTCCCTGCGGGGAGCCTTTCCCCTCCATGATCGTCCCTCCTCCATGGTCGTCGCTCCATGCTTCGGCCCTCCTCCCTGAAATCAAAAGAAAATTCATGGAACCCTAACTCGGTTGGGGTTAGGGTGAATTTAATAATATAAAAGGAATAAAAGAGGGGTTAAGGTAAAATCATTTATTTATAGTTTTTTTTTAAAATGTTTATGAAACTCTAAAATAAAATATGCTATATATTAATATATATATATATATATGTATATATATATATATACATATATATATATATATATATACATATATATATATATACATATATATATATATATATATTAATATATATATATACATACACACACACACACACACACACACACACACACACACACACACACACACATATATATATATATATGAACGTATACAATAATGTTGTATTTATTGTTTTACGTTCATATTATATATGTTTATAAAACATATAGGCATATGGATATAGGAATATGAGTTTTAAAATTATATTTCTTTGGAGATAAATTCTTATTTTTATATTCTAAAAATGATTTTTTTGTAAAGTTATTTTTTTTACTATAAGGGAATTATATAGTCCGCCTAAATTTAGGCTATTCCCGATTAAATTTTATAGGTCAATTTACATTAGGGATTTAATTGACCCTTTTAGTCGCATTAGATTAAACCCATTTTAATTATTGTTGAAATAAAATATAGGCATTAATAATCTAAGTGCTAGGACTAATTTATTCACTTCTTAAAAGCAATTAATGATTATTGGAGATTAATATCATCCTTGTCAATTAATTTAGAGATTTTTGGATTTAATTTAATCTATTGATTTAAATTGATGAGGTAATAAATAATTAGTTTAGTATTCCGCATTTAATTTAAATATTATTTTCCTTACTTGAGTTAGTGGTTAGAGTTAACCCAAACATAGTTAAGACAAACTTGTTAGTGCGTTTCATATTAGCAAATTTAATGTTATTAGGTTGTTATTTAAAAAAAAAAGAAATATCTTATTTGTGCCTAAAAGTTTGGGCATGACAGACCAGTCGCCAATAAGCTCACCAACACATCACACCGACCTATGCATGCATGCAACTTCACCTCCACGTGGCCCCTTTGTCGGTATTCACATTTGCTAAAGCTTCTATGTTGGTCTAGACAAGATCACCGACCAACCACACAACTAGATTCATCTACCGGTTCACAGTCCCTACCAGTTATACCCTAACTGATTTGCCTTCAAACTTGCACTCTACTTCTCTTCCAGTGAAGCACCAAAACTAGTTAGCACATATGCCAACCTACCTCATGCACATTGTCATCAGTTGGGAGTCTTATGCTTTTGTACTCTTTTTAGCATTTTCATTGGACATACATACTGGTAAACACCTTGATGACACCATATCATCAATCTTCAACTGACTCCATCTTCAACCCAGCCATTGTCCTCTGTCTGCAACTGCTCAACCTTTCCTTCTTCTTCATCATCCCGAACCATATCTCAACCAGTTTGTCAATGTGACAAACCTATCACACTTCATCTATCCCGACAGCTCAACATGCCTTCTCTGTTGGTCCAATGCATATCCCTGATTTCAAGCACTTGAGGCATTCCTTTGATTCACTGGTAGATCTGGTGTGAACCTTCAAACACTTGCCTTTACCTCTTTGCTTATCTCTAAGGACTATGATGCATTCCATGCATAATAGGAGATAAGCTCCACTTACCAGCAGTAGTGGATCCTTGTCATCTACATCCTACAATGCACTCATGTGTCTTCCCTATTTGTGTAGTATATCTTCAAAAAGGCACATGTGATCTAGTTGGGGAACACTCACTGTTAGTCATCTCTTCACATGGTGACTGCATCTCTATCTGGTGGGAGTTATGTTGTTCTGCAAATACACAACATATTGGTGACCTGTACATCCTTCTCCTCCCATGTTGATGTGATTCTAGTAACATTCCACCTCTTCATCACAAACTACAACTCAACATCTCACTCATCCTACTTGTACACTAGTCATAAGTTTGTCGGTTGACAACCACTCACTTGGTTGATTTGTCTTCTCCATGTCAACACATCACTTACTAGTTGACATACTCTCCTTACTGGTGACAGACTATACTGGTAACCTGTCCATATCATCCACACAAGTCAAAAACTAACTTGTGTACCAGTGACTCCGGTGGTCATTCCTCTAAATGACGTTCTCTTCTTTGTCGGTGACCTACAACACTAGTTGACATCAATAATTGCATGTCAACAATACTCCCATATCGGTTTTCCTTCTATATGGGTTGATATCAATAAAAAGACAATGCCAACACATAGCACTCATCATGAGCACGATATGATGTTGTAATTCTCTTTCAATTGTCTAATTATATATGTATATATGCAATGTATATGTTGTTTTGTGGTTATTGGTGGTTGTTGGATTGCAAATGCTAGACGTCAACTCCATCTGGTCTCACATGTCTATGTTGGCATTGTATGAAGATTACATTAATGAAATATAGTGTTGTCATTGATGTCAATAGTAACCGGTAATGGAGTTGTATTGAAACCGGTAGTTGAGGAGTGATGGAAACTGGTATTGCTATTTGAAGCAAAGTGATCAACCGGTAACCCTAACCTTTTGATATCTCGAACCCTAACTGATGGAGCTTGGTGAGTTGGTTGTGTTGTTCTATGATCAAATGGTGATCGAAGATGGAGATGCCACATATGCATGATGCACGTGATGAGTTTCAAAGTGGTTTTGGCATGTAGAGATAACTGTTTTATCTTGGGAGTGAATAAATGCATAGCATGAAGTCAATAATGTGTGATGAGTTACAGGATCTAATGTGTGGTGATCTGGGAGTGGTCGAAGTTATCTTGATCAATGTGAAGCTAATTGCTATGTAATCCAATGGTCATGTTTGAACCGATATGTTTGTAATCTCTATGAGATCTTAGGTTTTGTGATGTGTTACTAACCTATTGTATTTCTTTTTAAGGTCGATGAGTTGTTTGTAATTGTGTTGGCAATTTGGTTAAGTGTGGTAGTGTGATTGATTACCAAACCAGAAATAGTATCTGCAAAATGTTTTGAAGGCATATAGGAGCATAAAAGGATCTGATTAAGAAAAGTAGTGTTATTACTAGATTAGCAAAGACCCTATTATTCTCTAAACATTACAAGAGTTAAATCCCTTAATAGGGTAAGCTTTAACATGCTTGGTGATTTCTAAATACTCTAACTAGGTGATACATTATCTTGGATTTGAAATCCTCTATTGAGGTTACTCCTAACAGGGTATTGTAGTCAATCCCTTAACCAGGTGGTCCTTAACCAGATTTTTTCCTAACAGGGTATTTTTGTAAAGCTTCTAATAAGGCTTGGCTTCTAACAGGGCAAACTTCAAAAGAGTTCAAAATACTTGTGGGTATTCATCCCCACCATGGTTTTTTCCATTTGGGTTTCCACATCAAAAATCATTATGTCAAGTGGTGAATGATTTTGTGGTTATGTTTTGATATAGTTGATATGATTAACTGGTAAAGCCACTTAGATATGATTAGATGATCGGAAGTGATCTGAAATGATTTATTACTAATGTTAGTAAAGTGGTTTAATGTTTTGGTTAAATGGTATGTGAGTTTCAGATCTGTTACATTCTTATATTGATATTTTGGTCTACCGGTAAGCTTGACAGTGTAGTTGTAGTTTTTGTTATAGTGTTTAAACCGGTTAGTTCAATGATTGGTTTATGAGTTGGGATTAAGTTTGGTGAAAGTTTAGTTTGTTTTATATCTAATGATTCACCTCCCTCTTAGTAGTTGATCGGATCTGTATTGATTCATTATATCATCAATTGGTATCAGAGCATTTCAAGTCCTCTTGTGTTTAAGCCTAATATCTTGAGGAAAAGATCTAGGAGAACATGATGAAGAAAGAAGGTCTGAAGTTAAATAGGGAAAACTACAAAATCTAGAGTGATAGGATGAAGATCTATATCAAAATCTTAGGAAGTCAATATTGGGAACATGTTTTTACTAAATATAACTTTCCTAGTGGGATTTTGTCAAATGATCAAAAGAAGGAGAAACAAGAGAACACTCAAGCATTGGAGGCTATTATCAGCTCCTTGTCTGATTTAGAGTATGTTGATGTCCATGGTTTGGAGATTGCTTTTGAAGTGTGGAAGAAACTTGAGGATATCTATAGCGGTGATGAGCATGTGAAGATTGCCAAAGAGGAGAGTTTGAGAGGTAAATTTGATGATATGCAGATGGATAAGGAGAGAAAATTCAATAGTATGGTCAGAGGGTCAAGGAGATATTTAGTGAGATCAAAAGTGTTGGTGGTATAGTGGAGGATACCATACTGGTTAGCAAGGTGTTGAGAACACTTCTACCAATCTACACTACCTGAGTTGCAACCATTCAAGAACTCAAGTCTATTGATAAATCAAAGGTAACTCTTGACTCCATCATTGGTAAATTAATTGCATTTGAATTAAATGGTTTTGATGGAAGTGTTTAAAGATTGGAATCTACATTTAGAGCCTCAGTTTCAAACCCACCGGTAAAGAAAAGTAGAGAAGCTAGTCATAATCATGAGTCTAGATCCAGGAGAGAGGTTGATGATGAAGATAGTCTAATTGAGCTTGAAACATTATTGGCCAAGCGGTTACCTAGAGGTACTGATAAGTATAGAGGTAAATTACCTTTGAAGTGTTTTGCATGTAACCGGATTGAACATATTGCCACTAATTGTCCAAATGGAGATAATGAGAAAAAACATGAGAAGTATAAGAAGTACAAAGGCAAAGGTAAAAGAGATTGTCTCATTATTGTGGATGGAGGAATTATAGATGAGGAATTTGAAGAAGATGCAAATGAGGACATTGTCTTTGTTTCTATTAAAGAAGAGACATTAGATCAAAAAGCATTAGTCTCTCGCATGGATAGTTTTGATGGTTGGATTATAGATAATGGTTGTTCACACCATATGACCGGTGATCAGAGTAAGTTTCTTACTTTGAAGGAAGTTGATGGAGGTGTTGTGAGATCTAGGAATGACTCACCCTGCATGGTAAAAGGAAAGGGAACCATCTCTTTCAATGGAATGAGTAGTTCATATGATGTCTACTAGGTTGAAGGATTGAAAAAAAATCTTTTGAGTGTTTCTCAACTCAATGTCAGAGGTTATCCACTGGAATTCAAGAATTGGATGTACAAAATATATGGAAGCAAAGGTGAACTGATTGCAACCAGCAAGAAGACCAAAGGTAACTTTTATCATTTAAGTTCTAAAGTCAACAATTGTTTAATTGCAAAAGTAGAAGATAGTTGGCCTTGGAATCAGAGATTCTATCATGTAAATTTTGATAACATTGTAAAAGTTAGTAAGTCCAAATCAATAAGAGGTTTTCCTCAGTTGGAAAAACTGGTGAATACTCTATGTAAGGAATGTCAGTTAGGGAAGATGACATACTCAACCTTTAGGAGAAAATCTTTCTCAACAGAACATTTGCTAGACTTGGTTTATACCAACCTCTTTTGACCAATAAGGACTAGGAGTATTCAAGTTGGTCAATATTTTATGATGTTTACTGATGATTGCTCAAGAATGATGTGGGTCACATTCTTGAAGGACAAAATATGATACTTTAGAAAGTTTATGGAATTCAGAGCCTTAGTTGAAAAAGAAAGTGGAAGAAATCTTAAGTTCTTAAGAACTGATCAAGGTGGTGAATTTACTTCATAGGAATTCACTAGATACTGTGAATACAATGGAATTAAGAGGTAGCTTTTTGCACCTAGGACACCACAACATAATGGTATTACAAAAAGGAACAATTGGTCAATTGTTGAAGCTGCAAGGACTATGCTAATACAAGGAGGTGTAGCTAAGACATTCTAGAGAGAATTTGTTAGCACAACTATCTACACAATGAACCAGATATTGGTTAAAAGAGGTAAGGATAAAACTCCTTATGAATACTGGTATGGTAGACCACCTAATGTCAGTTACTTTAAGATTTTTGGTAGCAACTGTTTTATCAAAAGAGGTGATTGTGTTGATAAGTTTGATGGTAAGAGTGAAGAAGGCATATTTCTTGGCTACTCCACCAAGAGAAAAGCCTACAAGTGTTACAAAAACCGGTCAAAGAAGATTATTCAAAGTGCTAATGTCTGAGTGCATGAGTTTTCTGATGGTGAAATGAATACTGTAGCACCAGTTCAACTTGAACAAGTAGATTATGCAGAAGATGAAGAAAGTGAAGAGGAAGAAGAACCTGCACACCATGATCATGTTATTCCCAGGTATGTTAGACTCAATCATAATACTGATCAAATTATTGGAGATAAAGATGTTGGTGTGTTAACTAGAAGAAGAATAAGAGAGAATTCATGTATGATCTCCACTATTGAGCCTAGAACAACAAAGGAAGATTTTGGAGATGATCATTCGATCAAGGCTATGGAAGAAGAACTTGACCAGATTGAGAAGAACAATACTTGGACACTTGTACCCAAACCAGAGAATAAGAATATAATAGGTACTAAATGGGCTTTCAGAAATAAACTAAATGAAGATGGAGTAATAGTCAGAAATAAAGTCAGAGTGGTATGCAAAGGTTATGCACAAGAAGAAGGTGAAGACTATGGTGATACATTTGCACTAGTTGCAAGATTGGAAAGTGTTAGGACTCTACTTGCATTTGTTGCATACAGAGGATTCAAGGTATGTCAGATGGATGTGAAGTCAACATTTCTAAATAGAATATTGGAAGAATAAGTCTACATTGAACAACTGGATGGTTATGCTTTGACTGAAGCAAAGGATATGGTTTGCAAACTACACAAGGCACTATATGGTTTGAAGAAAGGACCTAGGGAATGGTATGAAAGACTACATTCTCATTTGGTGAAGATAGATTTTCAGTGAAGCAGTGAAGACAACAATATATATCTCAACACTGAAGGAGATAAGATACTGGTTAGTGAGGTATTTGTAGGTGATATCATTTTTGGAGGCAATGATGACATGTGTGATGACTTTTCTAATGAGATGAAAAGTGAATTTGAGATGTCTCTATTAGGAGAGATAAAATTCTTCATAGGTCTATAAATTTAATAGATGACGGAAGGTATTTTATCACACAGTCCAAATATATGAAACAAGTATTGAAGAAATTTGGAATGGGAGACTATAAACCAGTTAGAACACCAATGGTTACAAGTTGTAAACTATCTAATGAGGATGATTCTACATCAGTGGATGAAAAGGAGTATAGGTCAATGATAGGTAAACTACATTATGTTGTCCATAACAGACCAGATATTGCTCATGTAGCTGGATTAGTTGACATATTTCAGATAAGTCCTAAGGAGACACACATGGTAGCAACTAAAAGAATTTTTAGATATCTGGAAGGTAAAATCGATTATGGATTATGGTATCCATATGAAAATAACTTTGATTTGAAAGTCTATATATATGTAGACTGGGCAGGAAATGATGATGACATGAAGAGTACAACTGGAGGAGATTTCTTTATTGGAGGAAGGCTAGTGTCTTGGAGCAGCAAGAAGTAGAGTTTCATATCACAATCAACTACAGAAGCTGAATATGTTGCAACATACATGAACTATACATAGGCAATCTAGATGAAACACATTTTGGAAGGTTTCAAGTTGAAAATTTCAGAACTAGTAAGGATTTTTTGTGATAACACTAGTGCAATAAACATTTCAAAGATCCTAGTGTTGCATACAAAAACCAATCATATTGAGCTGAAGTATCATTTTCTGAGAAAGAAAGTGCAGAGTAAAGATGTATCATTGGAGCATGTATCTACTAAGGAACAACTAGCAGATATCTTTACTAAACATTTACCTAAGGCTACTTTTAAGTATCTTAGAGTTAAGTTAGAGGTTGTACCCCTACATGAGGTCAATTAAGAAGATGTGGAAGACATCAGACTCGGAACTTACTAAAAATCTTGAAGCAGGATTGATGTAGAGTGGAGCTATTCCATAGGGGGAGCAATAAGTTGCAGATCGATGAAGCATGGAATGGTTAGCCAACTGATATTGATATTCACTTTGACATTGTTGTCAAATGGGGAGAAGAACTGTATGATTGATAGGGAGATGAACTATATGACTGATAGGGAGAAGAACTGTATATGATTGATATTCAGTTACTAGCTGAAGACATGGAGACATAGTTGAAGGAGAGTACATGGAAAATGTAAACCAAGATTCTTATACCTGTGTATGTGCATTACTCTCGATCACCACAATCAAAAGGGTATTGGTATTTGTATTTCCATCAATGCCAAATGGGGAGATTGTTGGCATTACATGAAGATTGCATTAATGAAGTATAGTGTTGTCATTGATGTCAATAGTAACGGATAATGGAGTTGTATTTCAACTGACAGTGATGCAGTAATGCAACTGGTAGTTGAGCAGTGATGGAAACCAGTATTGGTATTTGAAGTAGAGTGATCAACCGGTAACCCTAACATGTTGATATGCCAAACCCTAACCGATGGAGCTTAGTGAATCATTTGTGTTGTTCTATGATAAAATGGTGATCGAAGATGGAGATGCCAAGTATGCATGATGCACGTGATGAGTTTCAAAGTGGTTTTGGCATGTAGAGATAATTATTTTATCTTGGGAATGAACAAATGCATAGCATGAAGTGAATAACGCATGATGAGTTACAGGATCTAATATGCAATCGAAGCTATCTTGAACAATGTGCAACTGATTGCTATGTAATCCAATGGTCATGTTTGAACCGATATGTTTGCAATCTCAATGAGATCTTAGGTTTTTTGATGTGTTACCGACCTATTGTATTTCTTTTTTAGGTCAATGAGTTGTTTGTAATTGTGTTGGCAATTTGGTTAAGTGTGGTAGTGTGATTGATTGTCAAACCAGAAGGAGTATCTACAGAATTTTTTGAAGGCAGATAGGAGCATAAAAGGATTTGATTAAGCAGAGTAGTTCTATTACTAGATCAGCAAAGACCTTGTTGTTCTCTAACCATTACAATAGTTAAATCCCTTAATCAGGTAAGCTTTAACATGCTTGGTGCTTTCTAAATCCTCTAACCATGTGATCCATTAACTTGGATTTGAAATCCTCTATCGAGGTTACTCCTAATAGGGTATTGTCTATAACAAGGTATTGTAGTCAATCCCTTAGCCGAGTGGTCCCTAACCAGACCTGTTCCTAACACGACATTTTTGTAAAGCTTCTAACAAGGCTTGGCTCCTAAAAGGGCGAACTTCAAAAGAGCTCAAAATACTTGTGGGTATTCATCCCCAACGTTGTTTTTCCCATTTGGTTTTCCATGTCAAAAATCATTGTGTCAAGTGGTGAATTTTTTTGTGGTTATGTTTTGATATGGTTGATATGATTAACTGGTAAAGCCACTTAGATATGATTAGATGACCGAAAGTGATTTGAAATGAGTTATTACTGATGTTAGTAAAGTGGTTTAATGTTTTGGTTAAATGGTATGTGAGTTTCAAATCTGTTACATTGATATTTTGGTCAATCGGTAAGCTTGACATTGCAGTTGCAGTTTTTGTTAAACCGGTTAGTTCAATGATTGGTTTATGAGTTGGGGTTAAGTTTGGTGAAAGTTTAGTTTGTTTTATATCTACTGATTCACCCCCCTCTCAATAGTTGATCAAATCCTTATTGATGCATCATATCATCAGTCTGAGCATGTCTTTAATCCCAATGACAAGATGATCGAAGGTGGTCTAGGAGTTCCTTCTACACACTCTGGACTTAAGTTGTTATCGTGCCAGTTTAGTGTCTTGGCATGAGTCATCTTGTTAGCATCTTGTGGTATGTTGTTCAATCCTATGTCGGGTTGCCTTGTGGAATTATGATTTTTAATTAATTAGTAATTAATTGATTTACACTGTTTATTAATATTAAATTAAATTAATGGATGCCATTGTTATTTAATTATTAATGTGTATTTTATTATTAAGGATTTGTATTTATTAATGTTACTTTGATTAATATGTATTGAGATTTTGATTTATTAGATTTATTTATTGTTGATTTTATACTATTATATTTTGTGGTTTTATATTTATTTGAGCATTTATATTTATTTGTGCTCATGGTTTATTTAATTTATTGGTTAATCTATTATTATTTCATTTTTACCCTTTTGACTTATTATTTATCTTCCCTACCCTCTTTTACTATTGGTTGTGAGATTTGGAGTTTGGATTAATATTATTTTATTTTATTTTTCTTCGATTTATGTGATGGTAGGTATAGTTTATTATATTTTTTATTGGCTAGGAGATTGCATAGTTTTTTAATTAATTTTTATAAATAGAGATTTATGAGAATTCTCAGGGGTTCTTTTTGCTGGAAAAATTTTGCATTGCCTGAAGATTTTGGTTTACAATCACTTGGAGCTTGGCTTGGATTTTTGGCTAGATTGTGGATTTGCGCTTCTTCAACCTTCATAGACCATTTCTTCTATTACTAGGTTGGAGGTTTTATCCTTCTTTGCATTTTGTTTGAAAAGATTGTCTACGGGAAGGAGTTGGGAATAGCTGTAAAATCATATATTAAATTTAATAAACATAATGATTGGGGCTATTGTATTTTTTATGGATTTTATTTTCTGGTGTGTTGTCATGAATGGCTTTTATTTCCATCTAATGTGTATTTCTGTGAGTTTTAAGTATGTTGGTTTGGATGGTTATCCCATACTTTTGAGTTATTCTTTGGATTCATCGAAGTATTGCACCATCTGGATTGGCTTGGCATCATTTATGAAAACTTGATGTATTTTTATTTAATCATGAATTTTATGTCTGTCTTGAGTCATATTTTTGTCTCTGTCATGAATGCACTATACTGTATTATATATGTGCTACAAGAGAAACTATATGCGCTACAAGAAATCATATATGCACTATAGGAGATCTCTTATGTGCTACAAGAGATCCTATATGTGCTACAAGAGATCTTGTATGCTCTATAAGAGATCATTTATGCTACAAGAGATCTTGAATGCATTGTATAGGAGATCTTGTATACACTATAGGAGATCCTATATGCATTATAGGATCTTTTCTATGTGCTACATGAAGTTAGATAACCATTGTTTAATAATGTAAATGCATTATTCTGCTGTCTTTTCATTTCAGGGGTCGATTTTGGCTTTCTGAGATAATTCTCTAAGTCTGTGTTTTAATCCAGAGGCAATTTTTTAGGATTTCTTATGTTGTTCCAAATTTGTATTTGTGATCAAAAGTGGATTATTGTGCATTCATTGGTATTTTTATGGTTCTGGCAAGATGGATCGTGCCTTGCTGTGATTTATATGATTATTGATTTTCTTTAAGGCTCTTGGTTACACTATGTGATTAGGCATTATGACATTATGGCTATTGTTTCATATTGATTATTTATATATGGATGTTATTATGTGGATTTGAATGAGCTTCCTTGTTGTTGTATTGTTGTTACCCCAGGGTCTTGGAACATGGTTAGGGGGAGTGGGCTTTCATGAGTTAGTCAGGGTCATGTGAGAATAGGCCACCAAGAGGTTCTTTGTAAGGATGCTTGTGAGTCTAGACTTCCAAGATCTCATTATAGTGGAGGAAATTTGCTACCTCAAGGATGTTGAATCCTCGAGAACAAATTCATCCCCCGATACCTCCTCGAACTAGCGCTAAGATGAGCCAAGGGATAATAGAACTAAACTAAAGCATCAGAAAGTCGAGAGAACTCTTTGGACGACTCTACTAATCCTCTGTCCTTAGGATGAGTGCGCAAAACTAGGACACCAACGCAATGCACTATCATCCTATATAGATGGAGCATAGAGTCTGAGTAGAAAGCTCTGAACACACTGACAAAACTTGCAAAATAGTTAAATAATACTAAGATGAATAAAAATTTCAGATTACGAAACAGAATAAGAAAATAAAAGGAAAGCAAGGAAATATTACAAAGTGGCCACACTATGAAGCCTCCCGCAAGATAGTCTCGCCCTCACGATGACTTACCTATACACATACAAGAAAATAAATTGTTGTGGCTTGTGTTGTGGAGCCTACTTAAGTCAAACCCCCATTTTGGTGTTTCCACCTCCACAAACAACCCAAGAAGCCATGAGAATAATTAAAAAATAAAGATAATTGGAAAATGAATTAAAAAATTGGAGAATGATATATGAAATGAAAGAGAGGGGGAATAAGAGAACTCCCCTTTCACAACACTTGTGGTAATGATGGTGTGAGTCGCTTGAAGAGTTGAAACAATGGTGTTCTTTGTAATAGGAAATGCCAATGTTTTCCAAAGAGGTACAACCAAGAGATTCAACCTACAACAAGTATACTCAAAATACAAAAAGATCCCCAAAATTCTTTCAAACGGGAGAGATATAGGCTCTCAAAGGAAAACCAACGTCGAAAGGAACATGTAGGAGTATTATGATTCCTTCCATGTGCAGCCATAATTCTCAAATGGCTACCTACAAACTATCAGATTCATAGGTTGATAGCACTGCACGTGGAGGTCTCCACTCTGCACCCTAGTCCCTGAAGGTGACAAATTAGCAGAGTTAGTAGAGACTAGTTTGGAGTTGATGGAGTGATCCCAGGTGGACAAAGGATCAAGGTGGCGATGTCTAACCTCCGATGACATGGAGGAAAGGACCATTTGTCACATTAAATCATAAAGGAAGAGATTTTTGACACTACACTTTGCCCCCACTTTAGCGAGCATATCTGTACGAAGATATGTGAATCTAAAGTAGAGGAAGATAAAGATTTGCAATAGGGAGGCAAATTTTTGTTGATTAAACAAGGTTGCCCCCAGTAAGAAGCAGATGAGATTTGGAATAAACATTGCTAATTTATACATCACAAACATGCTAGCTACAATCTAGCACATTGGATGGAAAGATAAAGGATAGATTTAAAAATTGATAATAGATAAGATAGCATAATATAAATGAACCTTGCTTTGGAGGAAAGCCCCTAGTTATGAAAAGATATGAGATAAATGGCTGCTATAATATGAGATACACCGATATGGATAGTAAAATGTATTATGCTAGACACCCATACGATAGGGTGAGATATATACCAGTATGGATGACCATACGATAGGGTGGTGATATATGCCAGTATGGATAGCCATACGATAGGGTGGTGAGATATGCCAATATGGATAGCCATACAATAGGGTGATAAGATAGATTTTTCTAGCATGGGTAGCGATACGCTAGAAAGCCATGCAATAGGGCAATTAAAGATAGATTTGGTAAATAGTATATTGGCCCCTACCAAGGTGAGCAAAAAAGATAAATTAAATGGTTTGGCCCCCATCTACGCAAAAAATATAAAGCAAAAGATCAAGTGGTTTGGCCCCCACCTAGGCAAGCAAAAGAGATGTGATCAACAAGAAGTACTAAGGCAAAAGACTAAATGACAAAAGTAGATTATGCAAAAATGCAAATATGATGGCTCCCACTTAGAATGATATGCATGAAAGGCATGTCATTCTAAGGAGAAGATCAGTTGTGGCATGTCAACATAGTGAAATGTTTTTGTTGGATATCATTGGCATATGATAAACCGATATGTTGATATGATGATAATGTATGTTTTCATTGATGTTAATAAGTGTAAGTGAACTGGTATAAAGATTGAAAGAAGTTGGTGAACCGGTATGAAGAGGCATGAAGAGATGTAGTGAAACCGTGTCAGGGTTTCACTAAGTGTGACTACCAATTGGTAGTCTCAGCTCTATGGTTGTCGGTATGGCGATCTAGCTTGTGCGATGCAACCAATGATACTCTGTGATGAGTTAGATAAGAGATGTGAATGAGATCAAGGTGCCATGTCAGCCCTATGTGCATGAAGGATTGAGGTATGAGAAGATCGACTGCATTTGGAGTCTACCTCGAGAATGATCATTCTTCTTAGTGGTATGAGAAGAAAGTGTGATAGGTTACTGATTCCCATATGCGATGATGAATGAACAATGCAAATTGTCTTGTGATATGTTTGAATTTGTGATACTCTATGTAATGTGTTTGGAGAGTCAGGAATGGACCACCTGTGTTGTAAACCTAAGATGCTTAGGGTTTAGGGTTTATACTACTAACCTATCCATTGTCTATAAGGTCAATGATGTTTTTTATTGTAAAGTTGTTGGCAAATGTTGTGTGTGTGTATCTGAGTGATGAGATACTTGCTAGACTAGTAAGAGGAAAACTGCAGAAGTGTGATTGTAGAGTAGAGGAAATGAAAATGATCTTCCTTGGCATGTAGTGATGTTATCAAATCAGTAGTTTTTCTTGTTGTCTTCTAATCATTTCAATAGTTGGAAAATCCCTTTACCGGGTAGCTTTAACATGCTTATTGTAAAACCTATAACCAGGTGACTCGAGCTCATTGAGTTCTTCAAATCCTCTACTGAGGCAACCTTTAATAGGGTTTCGACCTTTAACAAGGTATATAGCCATCCCTTAACCAAGTGATCTCTAACAGGATAGGTTCCTAACAGAACCTTATTGTAAAGTCTTTAACCAAACTAGGCTCCTAACAGGGTGAGCTTCAAAAGAATTCAAAAACAAGCTTGTGGGTATTCATCCCCACCGTGGTTTTTCCCATTTGGGTTTCCATGTGAAACATCTGTGTGTTATGTGTTATACATTTTTCATGTGATGTTTATGAAGTATTTGTTTGAAACATTATGCATGCAAAGTTAATAGGTTATGGTATTTCTAGTATACCACATGCATATGCTTATGGGTGAAGTTGATGTCAAGTATTGATTGTATTTGAAGTGTTTAGACTTATCAGTTTATGCTGTCTGGTGTCTTACTATGTTTAACCGGCATTGTCATGGTTAAGTTCAGTAATGGTGACAACTAGTTGGTATTGCTTTAACTAGATAAGTTGTTGAGAAAGTTTTTGCCTGTACTGAATCACCCCCCCTTCTCTCAGTACTGGTTGGGGTATTTGTTGTTCATAATTATTCATCAATTGGTATCAGAAAAACTCTAGGTCCTCAGTGAGAAAAGATTAACTGCTTGAGGTAAAAGATCCTACTGTAATGATGAAGAGGGAAGGTCCTAAGTTCAATAGAGATAACTTTAAGATATGGATGGTTAGAATGAAGATTTACATCAAGAGTATGGGTGCTCAACACTAGAGCTATGTTGATAATGCCTATGTTACTCCCACTGACACTTTGACTGATGATTAGAATAGAGAGATCCAGGAAAATGGGCAAGTCATGGAAGCCCTTATCAGCAGCCTGTCAGATATTGAGTTTATTGATGTACAAGACAAGGACACACCTAAGGATGTATGGGATACACTGGAAACAATCTATGGTGGTGATGAGCATGTAAATCAACTAAGGAAGAAATCCTTAGAGGTAAATTTGAGGATATGAGGATGGTGGAAGGTGAGACCATCCAACACTATGGTATTAGGATTAAGATTGTGGTTGGTGATATCAAAAGCGCTGGTGGAAATATTGATGATACCACTATTATTAGTAAAATCCTTAGATTATTATTACCAATCTATGCAATTAGAGTTGCTGCTATCTAGGAACTAAGGTCTATTGATAAAACCAAGGTATCCTTAAATTCTATCATTGCAAAGTTAACTGCATATGAGTTGAATAGCTATGATGGTAGTGTTCAGAAGATTCAGTCAACCTTTAAAGCATCTGTTGTACCATCCAGAAAAGGAAAAGAAACTAGTACTAGTTATGAGTCCAGAAAATGTAGAGATATGGATGATGAAGAGATTCTAATGGAGTTCGAAGCTCTTCTTGCTAAAAGACTTCCGAAGGGAACTGGAAAATATAGAGGTGAACTTCCTTTGAAATGTTTTTCCTTCAACAAGATAGGACATATAGTTGTTAATTATTAGGGTTGTTAATTGTCCTAACAATGACAATAAGGATAAACTGGAGAGGTTTAGAAAGTATAAAGGAGAAAATAGAAGAAATTATCTAGTTGTTGTGGATGAAGGTGTCACTGATGAAGAATCAGAGGATGAAGAAAATGAAGACATGGTGTTTGTAGCAGTAAAGGAAGAAGTGTATGACAAGAAATCTCTTGTCTCTCACATTGAAAACTCTAATGAGTGGATAATTGATAGTGGTTGAGTGCAAAGAGCAGTGAAATGATGTCTACTAGGTAGAAGGTCTTAAGCATAACCTATTGATTATTTCTCAACTAAATGACAAATGTTTAGCTTTGGAATTAAAAGGTGGAATTTATAGTATAATTGGGAAGAGTGGTGAAGTTATTGCGACTGGTAAGTAGACCATAGGTAACCTATTTTAGTTGAATGCCAAGATAAGTCAGTGTTTAATGGCTAAGATTGATGATAGTTTGATATGGCATAGGAGACTCTGTCATATGAACTTTGACAACATTGTTAAAGCTGAAAAGATCAAGGTGGTAAGAGGATTACCTTTGCTGAACAAACTTGAGAATTCTTTGTGTAGAGAATGTCAACTTGGGAAGATGTCTTCCTCAACTTTTAAAGGTAAGTCTTTCTCAGTAGAAAATTTACTTGATCTTGTGCATACTGATTTGTGTGGTCCTATGAAAACTAGAAGTATTCAGGGAGATAGGTATTTTATGATTCTTACTAATGACTACTCAAGAATGATGTGGGTCACATTCTTCGAAGACAAGTCTGAAGCATTTGGAAAATTCAAAGCTTTCAGAGCATTAGTAGAGAAAGAAAGTGGTAAAAAGATAAAATGCTTGAGAAATGATCAAGGAGGAGAATTCACTTTTGATGAATTAAATAAGTACTATAAAGATAATGGTATCAAGAGGTAGTTGTCTACCCCAAGGATTTAACAACAGAGTGGCATAGTAGAAAGAAATAACAAGACTGTAGTTGAAGCAGCTAGAACAATGTTGATCCAAGGAAAGGTTGCTCACACTTTTTGGAGAGAAGCGGTGATCACTGCAATCTATACTATGAACTGGGTACTCATTAAGAAAGGCAAAGATAAAAATCCTTATGAGTATTGGACCAGGAAAACTCCCACTATGAGTTACTTTAAAGTGTTTGGTAGTAAGTTCTATATCAAGAGAGGTGAACATTTGAGCAAATTTGATGCAAAATGTGATGAAGGAATATTTCTGGGATATTCCACAAAGAGAAAATCTCTGAAGTGCTACAACAATAGAACTCAGAGAATTGTTGAAAGTATCAATGTCAGGGTAGATGAATCCTCTGAGGAACCTGAGGAAATATGCAGCGAAGAAGTGGAAGATGAACTAGGTATAGCCTTCTGGGAACCGGTTAAGAAAGAAACTTGTAAAGATCTCAGTGCTCCTGTACCAGTAGAAGCTACAATGAGAGAAGAAGAAGAAGTAAGTGAAGGAGAAGAAGAAAAGATAGCAGACTAGGCTAGAATCATTCTTAGATATGTGAAGCTGCATCATGATCTGAAGCAAATCATAGGAGATAAAGATGTAGGGATACTCACAAGAAGAAATGTGAAATAAAACTCTTGCATGATTTATGAATTTGAACCCAAGACTTCAAGAGAAACTCTTACAGATGAAGACTGGATTAAAGCAATGGAAGAAGAGCTAGACCGGATAGAAAATAATGTGACATGGTCTTTGGTACCCAGACCGGAACATAAAAAATGTCATAGGTACCAAATGGGTCTTTAGAAATAAGCTAAATGAAGAAGGCACAATTGTAAGAAATAAGGCTAGGCTTGTATGCAAGGGATACGCTCAAGAGGAGGGAGAAGACTATGGAGAAACCTTTGTTCCTGTGGCTAGACTAGAAGGTGTCTGAATGCTTCTTGCATTTGCAACATTTAAGGGATTTAAGATTTATCAGATGGACGTGAAGTCTACCTTTTTGAATGGAATCCTAGAAGAGGAAGTGTATATAGAGGAACTGGAAGGGTTTGCTTTATCAGAAGATAGTGACATGGTGTGCAGATTACACAAAGCCTTGTATGGACTGAAACAAGTACCTAGGGCATGGTATGAAAGACTACACTCTCATCTTGTGAAGATTGGATTTTAGAGAACAAGTGAAGAGAGCAACATATACTTGAAATAAGAAGGTGATCAAAATCGGATCTGTGAAGTGTTTGTGGATGACATAATATTTGGAGGAGATGATAAAATGAGTCATGCGTTTGCAGATGAAATGAAGAAAGAGTTTGAGATGTCTTTGATAGAAGAAATAAAGTTCTTCGTTAGTTTACAGATTTAGCAAATGAAAGAGGGTATCTTTATTACCTAGTCCAAGTATGTCAAAGAGGTATTGAAGACTTTTGGCATGGAGGAAAGCAAACCGGTTGGTACACCGATGGTGACTGGCTATAAACTGACCAAGGAAGATGATTCAACACTGGTGAATGAAAAAGAGTACCATTTAATGATCGGTAAACTGCACTATATGGTGCATAGCAGACCAGATATTGCTCATGCAGTAGGCTTAGTAGCTCATTTTCAGAAATGTCCAAGAGAATCCCACTTGGTAGTGATGAAAAGGATTCGTAGATATCTGAAAGGAACAGTTGATTATGGATTGTGGTATCCATATAATGGTGACTATAATCTCAAGGTATATACTAATGCCGATTGGGCAAGTAATGTGGACGACCGAAAGAGCACAACCGGTGGAGCGTTCTTTCTTGGTGGAAGATTAGTATCATGGACTAGTAAGAAGCAAAGTTGTATTTCCCAATCTACAGCTAAAGCAGAATATGTGGCAACATTTATGATATGCACTCAAGCAATTTGGATGAAGCATGTATTGGAAGGTTTCAAGGTACCTATTGTGTAGGGGAAAAAAAGCGAGACTAGGTTAATCATGCCCTAATCCTACCTTTCGACACACATTACGGAATACGAAAGAGCCTAGAGATATCGCACAATTGGCTACTTCTTTTGGTGAAAGAGAGAGCCACGGGATATCTATTAGGATTTCTATTCCCTTGTTGAAATTGTAAGATTCGGTAATGCAAGTTCAAACCCTAATCTCAAAATGCAAGTATGAACTAATAACAAGATTGCAGAATTGAGATTAAACAATGAACAGCTGTAAGTGTAAGGATAAAATAAGAATGCAGATACGTACCCGAAGTTGAAATCGGACTGAAAATGTTCGGGACGGGGGCGCGGGCGCCACTGTCCTGAAAACTGCACCGGAAACCACTGTTCTGCACCCTAAAACACTGTCGGAAAGTCGTCAGAAAGCTGTCTGTCCGGAGGACCAGGGCGCCCAGCGCCTCTGTCCCAGGGACCAGGGCACCCAGCGCCCCTGTCCTGGCAGGACCAGGGCGCCCAGCGCCCCTATCCTGGTCTTCTGAGCTGCAATTTCACACAGGGTTCTGCCTCAGCCTTCTCTCTCCGAATCTGTGTCCCGCAGCGTCGTCCGAATCCCGAAACCTGCAATAATATCTGAAAAGGGGGAGGGGCGGCTATATAGGGTTTTGCCTTAGTCAAACCCCCGCTTCGGTGATTTCCACCTCCACGAATAGCCAAGTTGTTTTGTAAAATGCATTGTGTGTGTAGACCTAGTGTGTGTGCAAGGTCCAAAATGCAAGAAAGCAAACTAGAGCAACCTAGAAAGTAAGCCCTAATTGCTTGTAAATGATAATGTAAATGCTCTAAATCAAGATGCAATGTGATCTAAAGCATGAATAAATGATGTATCAAAGCTTATGCAAAGACATGAAAACAATACGAAATCATACCCAACCCTTGAGGGAGGAGTACGAGCCAATCTTCAGTCGGTAATCTCTTATTGTTCTTCAATGTCTTCCAAGCCCTAAGTGGATGAATGAATTTGATAGATGCTTGATAAAATGATGTTGAGTGTTGTTGAAGTCCTCAAAGATCTGCTCTTTCGCTGCATATGAAGTTCCTGAAAACGAAAATCCGATCCCTTCAAATGAGGAAAGAGAGCTCTTATGTATGAAACCCTAGGTCGTAAATTCATATTTTGGCCGACCTAGAGATTGAATATCCCGCCAATTTCTTGGGGTTAAGCTTTATTTTATGATTGGATCGTGCTCCCAAAATTTCGGGAAAAATGTCCGGGACCATGTTGCACGGGCGCCATGGTCCTGACAACTTTTCACCAAATTTTCAGGGCCGTCAGATATGATGATTTTAGAGAGAATCCCGAAGTTACAGGTGATTTCGAGATGTTTGGACCCCAAAACCAAGCCCCCAAGTTCGAAATAGGACTTAATTAGGGTTTTTGATTAAGTGGTGTATTGGAAGAATAAAATGTGAAGGGCACGTTTTAGTGAAAGGGCCCAACTTTATGATGTAGAAAATGATGAAATAGGGCCTTAGACCTAATTAATTTGATTAATTAAGTGCTTAAGGAGAAATGCAATGTAGAATGCAAAATGCACTAAGGCGGGTGCTAAACTAGGTGCGAAATTGTACCACCCTAGCGAGTGCGTACAATTTACGACGCTACATTTAGCCCCCACTTTAGCGGTCATATGAGTACTACGTGCATATGCAAGCTAAAGTACAGAAAAGTAAACATTATTTGAAAAAAGGATATATCCATAAGTCATCGGACGAAGCCCCCAGCGGTATCTGCAGTACACAGTTAGGAACTGCACCCTACAAAACAAACGTTAGATCACAAAACCACCTAATGCTTACTAGGGAAAGTGATGAAATCTGTGAGTAGCTATATGCCCCCCCCTATTTCGACTTGCTTATTTAGGGAGGTGAAACAAGGAAGCATGTTTACTTGCGACAAATTGTGTAAGAGAGTATTGATGAGGGATGTTCATTGAATAGGCTTCATCAGAGCACTTTTTGGAACATCCTGAGAGTAGGAGAAGGAAAATATGATTCCAACACAACAAACGGCTCAAAAATCGCATCTCCCAAACTCAAGTTATGATAAAATGAATGATAGAAGAAAAATTAGGGTTTCAAGAAGTAAGAATAAACAAACGAGAGTATATACTTTGAAAGTGACACTTGTATTCGTCACTTTGTCAATTTTAGGATACTATTCAGTGCAGCGGAGCCCACCTAGCCATCACCATGCCTTCACGATGACTGGAGCATCCCACGAGGATCGAGATCCTGCGCCAGGCCGTGATCGACGACGAGCCACTGGACGAGGTGAGTTGACTGAACGTTTGACTTTTGATTTTTGGCATGTTTGACTTTTCCATGATCGAATGCAGACCTTGAATGCCGACCGGGGCCCACCTAGGGTGCCATGGTCCCTGAGGGGCGCCCTGGTCCCCCTAGGGCGCCATGGTCCCTGACAGGGGTGCCATGGTCCCTGCAGGGTGCCATGGTCCCCTCAGGGCGCCATGGTCCCTGACAGGGTGCCATGGTCCCCATCAGGGCGCCATGGTCCCCAATCAGGGCCTGGCGAGGGGTTACAAGGCGAGCATACAATGTACAATAGTTTGCATTTGCGATTTTGATGATTGAGTACTGATTATGGTCATGTTTTCGCTTTGCAGGGTCTCCCGTACATGAGAGAGCATACAGCGGGACACATTCTTCGCACTTTGCGAGATCAAATTCCACGGCTGACTCAGTCAGAGAGAGACACCCTATCTATAGTAGGATTGTGGTACGTGATTCTTATGCTGGCCATTCGATTTCATCCTGCGATGCTGATGGCACTGATGGAGAGATGGGATCCTGACACCTCTACCTTTCACCTTCCGGTAGGAGAGCTGACGGTCACACTCGAGGATGTGTACCGTATACTGTGTCTTCCTATCAGAGGAGCGACAGTCACATACATGACTAATCGGGTAGCAGAGGATCATCAGAGGGAGCAGATGTATTGCATAGGGAGAGTCATGCCGAGCGAGACGAGAGGCCGTATCATGGTCAGCTGGCTCTTACATCCTACAGGGGAGATACCACTTCTGAGACGCCTCATGATAGCCATCATAGCACTAGCTGTCTGCCCTAATGGGCGAGGGACACACATGCACAGGGGCCTCACATGGTGTATCAAAGCGATGGAGAGACATAGGAGAGTGTACGCTTGGGGTCGGAGTATGCTTGCGCATCTCTATCACGACCTGGAGGAGTATGTATTCGGACAGGGTTGTAGTTTGATGACATGCACACTTCTGCAGGTGTGGATCTTAGAGCACGTCACATGCACCAGGCCCGTCGGCTTTCCACTGAGTATAGCGAGCGAGTGACCTAGGGTGTTTGCTTATCCACTGACCAGCGAGTGGAGATTTGGAGATTTGTTATATTGGAGAGTGATTATTGACAGACTGACATCCGAGGTGATAGTGTGGAGACCTTACCTACTGATGCAAAGATGGGATGGGATGGAGAGACAGTTAGCATGTCTACAGAGGAACCGCCTACTGCGAGGACGATATGCACACATCATAGTCCCTTTCTACTTTGATCGAGTACGGAGGCAGTTCGGACTAAAGCAGTGTGTTCCAGCCGATGTGCCCATCTATACTTGACACTCACGGGTCCTTCCCAGACCTAGAGTAGTAGCGAGACCGACGGTAGATGATATCGAGATGACAGACTTAGAGGGATCAAATCAGGATGTAGTCACTGACTATTCTGAAGAGCCTAGAGCACAGCGCAGAATGTGTTTCATGGTTCATGAGATCATATCCAGGTCCTATCTTTCCACCAGATCATCCGACAGGCTATCCAGGCCCATGGAGACATGGAGACCGAGATGAGGACGAGGGATCCAGGTCAGAGGAGTCAGAGGAGGGAGAGGATCATGAGGAGGCGGGAGATCCTGATCCACCTACAAGTGATCAGCCCAGTGACGAGGAGGAGGAGGACGAGGATGCAGATAGAGAGGAGGATGAGGATGATGAGGACGATGAGGGGGAGGATAGAGATGATGAGGAGGAGTCGGATGCAGCTCCCCATCATTCAGGAGACGATACCATAGCTCTGGATCCACCTCTTATTCCCCAACAGGGGGAACAGGAGGCGATACAGAGACCTGTCACCAATACCGCCCAGCCTGCACCCATCATGGATAGAGTATATGAGCGAGGGGAGCCTAGCGGTTCTCAGTCACAGATACTACCATATCATGATCCCTACTGGCGCGAGGGAGATCCAGGTATAGTAGGTTTATATTGATTGATTAATGCTTTGATGATAAAGAATGGTACTAACAAAGATCTGTTCTACTGCCACAGCTAATGTGCAGGAATGGTGTTCCTTGATTCAGCAGGCAATGACAGACATTTCCATGATAGCACAGATCCCCAGTTCCTCACAGATTGCCTATAGGCCTCAAGGGAACGCAGGTCGGCATGAGAATTTGTTTTTCCCATTCTGAGTACAGGTAGATATATGGAGGGAGAGAGAGAGAGTCCTATCAGAGGACCTCCAGCAGGCACGGCAGAGAGAGAGAGTCCTATCAGAGGACCTCCAGCAGGCGCGGCAGAGAGAGAGAGTCCTATCAGAGGACCTCCAGCAGGTGCGGTGGGACCTAGTAGCGGCTCAGACCGAAGCTACCACCTATCGTGCGATCCTTATGGATAGGGATCATAGGAGTTCCTCTCGGAGTCACTCACGATCTGTATCGCGCTATACACCCATGGGTCCACCTCCACGGCCAGATCAGGAGGGAGCATCCAGTCGACACTCTCCAGCCACTAGCCCTAGAGATAGGAGATGATTGTATGATGTAGGAGAGGTCACATTTTGGATATACAGTGACCTATGTTTGTATATGATTCACACACATATATATGTATATATACATGCTTCTCTTTTGTCTCAAATGTGTTATCTCTAATGCTTAAAACAATGTATGTTTTGTTTTAATTAAATCTAATACATTTGGTAAATGTACATGTATGTTCAGAATTTAATTTCTATGTGATTGATTTCTCAATGCTCCATGATTAAATTGATACATGTGTGACTTAATTAAAATATTTAATCAAGTACAACATTGATGATAAGGAAGAAATATGCATTAAGTCTAAGAATCATATAACTAATGTGATTTAATTTTGAACTTAAACACAACATGATACGATTCTACTTAACACACATAAAGACACTGTATAATATGCTAGCATAATGGAAATGTAAATCTTTCACAATTTACATAAATGAATTCAAGACAAACTATAAAGTAAGAAGGCACGCTTGTCAGGAACGAAGCAATATAGATTAAACAATATAACATTTAATTCTATTTTGCTTTAATTAAGAAACACTAACATATTATCCAATGTTGAAGATAGATAAGAAATGAAGAATTTAAGCATAACATCTACGCAAGTGCATAGCATTGATAGGTTCTTTAAGAGGCGTACCGTCTACATCCGCTATTTTGTAAGCACCTGATCCATAATCCTCAATAACGATATATGGTCCAAGCCAATTAGGACTAAATTTTCCCTTTTCGGCCGGCAAGGCATTCACATTGCGCTGATTCTCATAAAGGACTAAATCTCCTACTGAGAAGGAACGTTGAATAACCTTATCATTATAGCTTCGCTGTAGAGCTTTGTGATACGCTTGGATATGCTCAAGAGCATTTATACGCTGTTCATCAAGCATCTCAAGCTGTTGAAGTCGTTGTTCTCTATAAGAGTCATCATCTATTATACCTTTAAGAGAAACCCTAAGTGATGGAATTTCTAACTCTAAGGGCATAATAGCGTCAGCACCATAAACAAGATTATAAGGAGTAGTTCCCGTAGCAATTCGTACACTCGTTCGGTAGGCCCAAAGAGCGTAGATTAGCTGGTTACTCCAATCCTTACCATGCTTATTTACAGTTTTACGAAGAATTTGCTCAATTATCTTATTGGATGATTCGGCTTGACCATTTGACTGAGGGTAATACAGTGTAGAAAATCGATGTTTGATATGATACTTCTCGAGGAATTTCTTCACGTCCTTGTTCTTAAACGAAGTTCCATTATCTGAGATAATAGTGGAAGGTATCCCAAATCGAGAAATAATGTTTTCTAGGAGAAATTGACAAATCACTTCAGCAGTAGTAGAGCGGAGAGGAATAGCTTCTACCCACTTCGTAAAGTAATCCATTGCAGTTATAATGAAGGTGTGTCCTTGAGATGAAGGAGGAGAGATTTTTCCAATAAGATCCAAACCCCATGCGGAGAAGGGCCAAGAAGCTACTTGAGAGCGGAGTTCTTGGGCAGGAGCATGAATCAGGTTATTGTGTTGTTGACATTGATGACATTTTTTAACAAATGAAAAGGAATCCTTCTGCATAGTTTGCCAATAGTATCCCATACGAAGCAGCCTATGAACCAGGGATTTACCCCCAAAGTGCCCCCCACAGGCACCCGAATGTGCCTCTTCAAGGGCAATAGGGATTTCCGACTTGTTAAGACAACGAAGGAGAAGACTATCATAACCCCTTCGATAAAGGACATTAGAAAGGATGATATATCTAGCAGACAACTTGCGGATTCTAGCCCTAGTGTTCCTATTAGCAGAATCAGGGAAGGTACCATCGGTCAAATATCTTACAATATGTGAGAACGATTCATCTGAGTCTACAAAGTCACAACATGTTACCAAGCTAGAATCATCTTCAATAGCTGGAGAAATAAGATTGTGAATAACGAAGTTAAGATCGACCATAGGGTCCTCTAAAGATACTAACGAAGCCACACATGCCATCGCATCCGCATGTCGATTATCTTTTCGAGGAACAGGTTCCATGGTATAAGAATCAAAATTTTGTAATAAAGAGATAGCTAGGTCTTTATATTGTGATAATTTGTCCTGTTTTGCTTGATATATTCCTGTTACTTGTCTTATAATCAATTGCGAATCTCCATAGATATGTATGTGTTTTATATTAAGAGCTAAGGCTGCTTTTATTCCTGCTATAAGAGCCTCATACTCAGCAATGTTATTGGTACACAGGAAATTTAGACGATATGACAAGGGAATAGGTTTCTTTGTAGGAGAAACCAGAACAACACCTACCCCCGATCCCGTACGACACTTAGAGCCATCAAAGTATAACTCCCAAGTTTCATCTTTCTCTATAGAAAGAATGAAGTCATCAGGAAAGGATTCAGGGTTAGGGAATGAAAAAGGTGAAGGGGCCTCAACTAAGTGATCGGTCAACGCTTGTCCTTTAATTGCTCTTTGTGAAACAAATTTAAGGTCAAATTCAGTTAACATCATAACCCACTTAGCGAGACGTCCTGATAAATCAGTTTTAGAGAAAAGATGCTTCAACGGATCAAACTTAACCATGATGTGGACTTCTGAATTTAAAAGATAATGTCTCAATTTCTGAGTCGCAAACACCACGGCCAAGCATTGTCTTTCTATCGCAGAATATCGGGTCTCATAATTGAGTAAAGTACGAATTATGTAATACACCGGACACTCCTTACCATCTTTATCATGTTGTGCTAACAATGCTGCGAGAGCATGAGAAGAAGCAGCTGTATACAGGATAAAGGGTTTAGAAGGTTCAGCAGGTTGAAGAATAGGAGGACTAGCCAAATACACTTTTAAATCTTCAAATGCTTGCTGACAATCCTCATTCCACTGAAAAGTGATATCCTTTTTAAGAAGTTGAGTAAAAGGAAAGGTACGATCCACAAGCTGAGACACAAACCTACGAATAGCTTGAATCTTTCCTTGTAAACTTTTAAGTTGAGATACATTTCGAGGAGGTGGCATGTTAACAATAGCATCTATTTTCTTAGTATCCACCTCAATCCCACGATGCGAAACTATAAATCCTAATAGTTTTCCACTATCCACACCAAAAACACATTTTCGGGGATTCAAGCGCATGTGATATTTACGAATTCTTTCAAAAATTTGTCGAAGAATTTTAACATGATCCATGCGAAGAAAAGATTTGGCAAGAATATCATCAACATAATCCTCTAAAATCTTATGCATATAATCATGAAAGATAAGGGTCATCGTTCGCTGATAAGTTGCACCAGCGTTTTTAAGTCCAAAAGGCATCATTATCCAACAAAACGTACCCCAAGGAGTGGTAAAAGTGGTTTTGAATTGATCTTGAGGGTTAATGAAAATTTGATTGTAGCCTGAAAAACCATCCATGAAGGATAAGAGGGCATGTCCTGCCGTAGAATCAACTATCATGTCAATGTTTGGAAGAGGAAAATCATCTTTTAAAGAAGCCTTATTTAGATCCCAAAAGTCGGTACACATTCTTATTTTGTTATCTGGTTTAGCCACAGCGACAATGTTTGAAATCCATGGGGAATAGTCAATAGGGCAGATAAATCCAGCCTCCAATAATTTTTCAATCTCAGCTTTAACAAGCAGAGCTATCTTAGGATTCATTTTTCGAATCTTTTGTTTCACGGGCTTAGCATCAGGAACTAAGACAATATTATGAGTAACGATCTTAGGATCTATACCAGGCATGTCAGAATATGCCCAAGCAAAGATCTCAGGGAATTCAATAGTTCTTCATATTGTTTCTGTTCCTCTTCATCCAAACATTTTCCAATTTTAATGACTTTCTCTTTATTGCAAGGATCCATCTTAATATCAGTGGTGTCACTTATGAGGAGATTACTTTGTTGAGGAGTATCCTTTAACTGAGGGAATTCTTTCACAATCTCGTCATTATCAATCTCTTTTCCAAAATAGGCTTTAGTGTTCAAACAATAAGGGAGTCCCCTATTGTGATGATAATGAGGAAGAGTGTCATAGGCTCCCAAGAACTCATCTAAAGCATCGTCGGTAGGGAAGATATCTAGAGCACAATCACCCGAAGAATCCTCATCAATATACTCAGGGTGTTGTATTGATAAAGATGTAGAGATAGCATTAACACTAATGCATGGTCTTTTAGAGGCTTTAGTACATTTGCAGGGATTATAACCAAGTCCAAAGGCATAATGTTGAAAATTAGTCTCTAGAGGAACTCTTATCCCTTGTTCATTAGCACCACAACCTTTTCCATGATACCCATGCTTAGCGAAAATGCGAAAACCACGACCATAACGATCAGCCATTTCAGGAAGAGAAGGTGGTTTTTCATAAGACAAAGAATCAAACTCTTCATAATTATAGATGTGAGGAGAAGAAGTTTGAGAAGCAGCCACAAAATTATTACTCATAGCTTCAGGTAAGGTTGATTGACTTTTAACTTCTTCTTTCTTTTCAACTTTATGATTTTCAACTTCTTCCTTCTTTCCAACTTTAATTTCTCTAGAAGGAACCTTATATTCACCTACAAAGGTAGGGTTAAAATCAAGAGATCCCCAATCATCTTCTGCGAGATCCTTCTCAGGATCAAAATCCTTTTTATGTGTAGTTTCAAGTCGAGAAGGATTTTCTTCAGGAGTTCCAGATTCATCCAAAGGATTTTGATCATCGGAAAGCGAAGACTCATCGATAGGTTTCTTGTTTAAAGAGTCATCACTAGACGAGGATGGCTTAGAAGAATCTCCTTTGGAATTAGATGTTATAGAGACAAGCTTGAAAATTAGTATCTCCCATCAAAGTATATGTCTTATTGTTATAAATGAATTTAACTTGTCTATGCAATGTAGAGGGGACAGCTTGCATGCTGTGAATCCAAGGCCTCCCTAATAACAAGTTATATGTTAAATTTCCCGGCATAACATGGATAGGAGTAGGCAAAGTAACAGGTCCTACTGTGAGAGGTAAGGTGATGATACCCAATGAAGTCTTAGCCACATTATCAAAGCCACGAATGGAACGAGAGTCAGGCTCCATAAGAGAAGTATCCACATTCATCTTATGCAATAGATTGATGCTACACACATTAAGGCCAGAGCCATTATCTACTAGTGTTCGTCTTATAGCAGTGTCTTTCATGACAACCACAATCATCAAGGGATCATATTGTTGTTGGACTTCACCAGTAGGCAACTCATCTTGCGTAAACACAATTTGAGGTTTAGGATTCATCACGGAGTTAACAAAAGATGCTATATTACTAGATGTATTCGGTGGAGGAACATTCAAATCTTTCAAGGCATCTTGTAACATTCCATGATAAGCGGAAGAAGTTTGAATCAAATCCCAAAGGGATATCTTAGCAGGGGTAGCTTTGAGTTGTTCTATGAGATCATATTCCTTACCCATAACTTGCGAAATACGGGGAGCTTGAGGAAGAATTGGTTGAGAATTAGGAAGAGAGACTGGAATAACAGGAGGAGGATTAGGTTGCCTATTATTTCTGGTATGATAGGTATGGGCAATCGCATGATAACTCTCTCTAGTTATTTGCTTAGCATAATTGTAAGGACTTATAGGTTTTCTTCCTTGTACGGTGATGATTGGTTTATTCGGAGTACAAAAGGAATCATGATCATACCTTCCTTGGACAGTAAGGAGAGGAGTTTTAGGAATTTGAAAGGTGGGGGAAGGATAAGCACCTTGGACTTCAAAGAGAGGCTTGTTATATTCATTCAAATTTATCATGTTAACCAATTTAGAAGTCTTGTTTTTGTTTAAAGGTTTCGACAAAGCCACAAAGTCATCAAGAGCATCATCCAACAAAGCATGATCATATCGATTAAAAGGTTTGTCTTTTGATTCAAAAGGAGACATCTCCTCATAGAGGGGATTATTGAAAACAACCATGTTACCAGATTCAGGGGAAGAGTGGATAGGAATGTATCCTTGAAAGGAATCATTTGACTTATCTTTCTCATCACACCTAAATGGCATAGTAACAAAGTTTATGAGTTTTTGGTAAAATGAAGGTTTAGCATCCTTAGGGTTTAAAAAATCATCTAAAGCTTCATCTAATTCATCTTGGCTATACTCATAATAATCATCAAATGCATGAACATTTTGCAAATAGAAATCTGACATTTTGAAAAGATTGCATAAAATTTAAACACACAATGCAAAGAAACACACTCTTCTTTTTTTCTTTTTTTCTTTTTCTCCTTTAATGAAATGAAATGAAAACACACTAAATCTAGATCTAGATCTAATAAATGCAATGCAAGAGGAAGCAATGATAGATTCACGTCGGGTTCACCAAAATGTGTAGGGGAAAAAAAGCGAGACTAGGTTAATCATGCCCTAATCCTACCTTTCGACACACATTACAGAATACGAAAGAGCCTAGAGATATCGCACAATTCGCTACTTCTTTTGGTGAAAGAGAGAGCCACGGGATATCTATTAGGATTTCTATTCCCTTGTTGAAATTGTAAGATCAAGTAATGCAAGTTCAAACCCTAATCTCAAAATGCAAGTATGAACTAATAACAAGATTGCAGAATTGAGATTAAACAATGAACAGCTGTAAGTGTAAGGATAAAATAAGAATGCAGATACATACCCGGAGTCGAAATCGGACTGAAAATGTTCGGGACGGGGGCGCGGGCGCCACTGTCCTGAAAACTGCACCGGAAACCACTGTTCTGCACCCTGAAACACTGTCGAAAAGTCATCAGAAAGCTGTCTGTCCGGAGGACCAGGGCACCCAGTGCCTCTGTCCCAGGGACCAGGGCGCCCAGTGCCCCTGTCCTGGTAGGACCAGGGCACCTAGCGCCCCTGTCCTGGTCTTCTAAGCTGCAATTTCACACAGGGTTCTGCCTCAGCCTTCTCTCTCCGGATCTGTGTCCCGCGGCGTCGTCCGAATCCCGAAACCTGCAATAATATCTGAAAAGGGGGAGGGGCGGCTATATAGGGTTTTGCCTTAGTCAAACCCCCGCTTCAGTGATTTCCACCTCCACGAATAGCCAAGTTGTTTTGTAAAATGTATTGTGTGTGCAGACCTAGTGTGTGTGCAAGGTCCAAAATGCAAGAAAGCAAACTAGAGCAACCTAGAAAGTAAACCCTAATTGCTTGTAAATGATAATGTAAATTCTCTAAATCAAGATGCAATGTGATCTAAAGCATGAATAAATGATGTATCAAAGCTTATGCAAAGACATGAAAACAATACGAAATCATACCCAACCCTCGAGGGAGGAGTAGGAGCCAATCTTCAGTCGGTAATCTCTTATTGTTCTTCAATGTCTTCCAAGCCCTAAGTGGATGAATGAATTTGATAGATGCTTGATAAAATGATGTTGAGTGTTGTTGAAGTCCTCAAAGATCTGCTCTTTCGCTGCATATGAAGTTCCAGAAAACGAAAATCCGATCCCTTCAAATGAGGAAAGAGAGCTCTTATGTATGAAACCCTAGGTCGTAAATTCGTATTTTGGCCGACCTAGAGATTGAATATCCCACCAATTTCTTGGGGTTAAGCTTTATTTTATGATTGGATCGTGCTCCCAAAATTTCGGGAAAAATGTCCGGGACCATGTTGCACGGGCGCCATGGCCCTGACAACTTTTCACCAAATTTTCAGGGCCATCGGATATGATGATTTTAGAGAGAATCCCGAAGTTACAGGTGATTTCAAGATGTTTAGACCCCAAAACCAAGCCCCCAAGTTTGAAATAGGACTTAATTAGGGTTTTTGATTAAGTGGTGTATTGGAAGAATAAAATGCGAAGGGCACGCTTTAGTGAAAGGGCCCAACTTTATGATGTAGAAAATGATGAAATAGGGCCTTAGACCTAATTAATTTGATTAATTAAGTGCTTAAGGAGAAATGCAATGCAAAATGCAAAATGCACTAAGGCGGGTGCTAAACTAGGTGCGAAATTGTACCACCCTAGCGAGTGCGTACAATTTACGACGCTACACCTATATCTGAACCAATGAATATATTTTGTGATAACACAAGTGCAATAAATATTTCCAAGAATTTGGTATTGCATGCTAGAACTAAGCACATTGAGCTTAAATATCCAATTTTGAGAGAAAAAGTTCAGAATAAGGAGGTTGTACTACAACATGTTTCTAGTAAGGAGCAGCTAGGAGATATATTCACTAAGTCCTTACTGAAGACTACATTTACCTATTTGAGAGGTGAATTAGGGGTTCTTTCCCTTCATGAAGTCAATTAAAGTTGTGTGCTCCACATCAGTCAAGTACTATAGTGACAAATATTTCAATATTGATGTGTTGAAGGATGCTACTCCTTAGGGAGAGCAGCATAGTAGATTTTGGAAGCTTGTGCCTCCACTTTAGCATTGTTGTCAAAGGGGGAGAAGATATCTGATGTATGGAGGAGAAGATATCTGATGATGTTGATACACTGGTCTATGATTTTTTTAATTGCAGTGCTACACTAAGTATTGCCATCAATTCCAAAGGGGGAGATTGTTAGATATCATTGGCATATGATGAGCCAGTATGTTGATATGATGATAATGCATGTTGTCAATGATGTCAATAAGTGTAAGTGAACCGGTATACAGATTGAAAGAAGTTGATGAACCGGTATGAAGAGGCATGAAGAGATGTAGTGAACCGAAGTCAGGGTTTCACTAAGTGTGACTACTGGTTGGTAGTCTCATCTCTATGGTTATCGGTATGGTGATCCAGCTTGTGTGATGCAACCAATGATACTCTGTGATGAGTTAGCTAAGAGATGTGAATGAGATTGAGGTGCCATGTCAGCCTTGTGCATGTGAAGGATTGAGGTATTAGAAGATTGACTGCATTTGGAGTCTACCTTGGGAATGATCATTCTTCTTAGTGGTATGAGAAGAAAGCGTGATGGGTTATAGATTCCCATGTATGGTGATGAATGAACAATGCAGATTGTCTTGTGATATGTTTGAATTTGTGATACTCTATGAAATGTGTTTGGATGATCAGGATTGGATCGCCTGTGTTGTAAACCTAAGATACTTAGGGTTTAGGGTTTATGCTACTGACCTATCTGTTGTCTATAAGGTCGATGATGTTTGTTATTGTAAAGTTGTTGGAAAATGTTGTGTGTGTGTATCCGAGTGATGAGATACTTGCTAGAGCAATACGAGGAAAATTGTAGAAGTGTGATTGTAGAGTAGAGGAAATGAAAAGGATCTGCCTTGGCATGTAGTGTTGTTATCAGATCAGTAGTTTTTCCTATTGTCTTCTAATCATTTCAATAGATGGAAAATACCTTTACCAGGTAGCTTTAATAGGCTTATTATAAAACCTATAACTAGGTGACTCAAGATCATTGAGTTCTTCAAATCCTCTAGTGAGGTAACCTTTAACAAGGTATATAGCCATCCCTAACTGAGTGATCTCGAACAAGATCAATTCCTAACAAAACCTTATTGTAAAGTCTTTAACCAAACTAGGCTCCTAACAAGGCGAGCTTCAAAAGAGTTTAAAAACAAGCTTGTGGGTATTCATTCCCACCGTGGTTTTTCCCATTTGGGTTTCCAAGGGAAAAATCTGTGTGTTATGTGTTATGCATTTTTCATGTGATGTGTATGAAGTATTTGGTTGAAAGATTATGCATGCAGAGTTAATAGGTTATGGTACTTCTAGTATACCACATGCATATGTTTATGGGTGAAGTTGTTGTCAAGTATTGATCGTATTTGAAGTGTTCAAACTTATCAGTTTATGGTGTCTGGTGTCTTACTATGTTTAACTGGTATTGCCATGGTTAAGTTCAATAATAGTGACAACCAATTGGTATTGCTTTAACTAGATAAGTTGTTGAGAAATTTTTTGCCTGTACTGATTCACCCCCCCTCTCTCAGTACCGGTTGGGGTATCTGTTGTTCATCATTATTCATTAGTAGATGGTGACACAAAGATGTCCACAACATCAAGAATGAAATGGAAGAGGATAGAGGGATCCAGGAGTTCAGCATCAGAACCATAGCAATGAGAAGATATATGCAATACGACTGCGAGATGGGTGTATCACCATAGCGCCAAAGTTCTCAGATATGGGGTGAACCCACAATAGTGGGTTACACTTTTTTGCCAACTTTGACAATGCAATATTCATTTTCAAAAACAACTTCAGATTCAAATACCTATTACTTCTAAACTGTAAGGAATTTTTAGATGTGTGAACTAGTGATTTGTGTCATTTTTTATGTAGATTCTAAAAATATTTTTTTGATTATTTTTGGAATCAATTTGCTTCTATTTTTCTATCTCCCTCGAAAACTAGTTTTTTCAAAAAACAACATTTTTAAAGAGTGATACTCACTTTGGATAGCATAACTTTTTTTCTATAATAGATATGAATGTGATTATTTCAAATTTGGTTTTTTAACATACATATCTAGTGTTTTCAATTGGTTGTATAACATTATCTTCAATATTTCATATTTAATTAAGATTTGAAGTAGATTTAACTTTAATTTTGACATATGTCCATTTGATATGACATAACTTGTTGTATATGTATTAAAAGTTTACTTTTTGTTGTTGGAAAGAGGAATTCAATACCTAGTGTGAAAATATTTTTCAAACTTTTTGGGTGACGTTTACTATTTTTCCATAAGCCTTGATTAAAGAAGTTCATGTTTGGTGAAAACCCTACATTCATAAGAAATAAAATAAAAAAATATTAATGAAATTAAATATATTAAAAATTATACTATTTGGAAAACTTATAATAAGGGCTAAATACTTAAAAAAATAAAACTTCTAAATGAATTCATTTGACGCCCTAGAAGCTAATGTAAAATTGGTTCTTAATCAGCATTTGATAGATGCAAAGGAGACTCCATTGCAAGTATGATTTAGAAGTAGAGAGGTTCTATCCAAGAAATTTTGATCTAAGAGCCTTTGATATAACTCTCTTTAATTAATTACTTCAAATGGGACATCTTAAAGCTTAATTCATTATATTTTCTAAAACATGTATGATTTCAGCAAAAATCAGGATGTATGAAAATATGGGAACCAACTGTTGGATATTGTTGGCATATGATGAACCGACATGTTGATATAATGATAATATATGTTGTCATTGATGTAAATAGGTTCAATTTAAATGGTATGAAGAGGTATGAGGAGATGCAGTGAACCGGTGTCAGGGTTTCACTAAGTGTGACTACCGGTTGATAGTCTCAGCTCTAGGGTTATCAGTTTGACAATCCAGCTTATGCAATGCAACCGATGATACTCCGTGATGAGTTAGCTAAGAGATATGAGTGAGATCGAGGTGCCACATCAGCCTTGTGCATGTGAAGGATTTCCTTGAGGATCTTGCATGAGAAGATCGAATGCATTTGAAGCCTACCTTGGGAATGATCATTCTTCTTAGCGGTACGAGAAGAGAGCGTGATGGGTTACTGATTCCCATGTGCAGTGAAGAATAAACGATGCATATTATCTTGTGGTCTATTTCAAATCATAATACTCTATGCAATGTGTTCAGACGGTCAGGATTGGACCGCTTGTATTGTAAACCTAAGATGCTTACTGTTTAGGGTTTATACTACCGACCTAACTATTGTCTATAAGGTCGATGATGTTTGTTATTGTAAAGCTGTTATGTATCCAACTGATGAGATACCTAACAGACCAACAAGTGGAGAACTACAGAGTGTGATTGCAGAGTAGAGGAACTAAAAAGGATGTGCCTTGCCATGTAGTGATGTTATCAGATCAGAAGTTTTACCTATTGTCTTCTAATCATTTCAACAGTTCGAAAATCCCTTTACTGAGTAGCTTTAACAGGCTTATTGTAAAACCTTTAACCAAGTGACTCAAGATCATTGAGTTCTTCAAATCCTCCAGCGAGGTAACCTTTAACAGGGTTTCAACCTTTAACAAGGTATATAGCCATCCCTTAACCGAGTGATCTCTAACAGTATTGATTCCTAACAAAACCTTATTGTAAAGTCTTTAACTAGACTAGGCTTCCAATAGAGCGAGCTTCAAAAGAGTTCAAAAACAAGCTTGTGGGTATTCATTCCCACCGTGGTTTTTCCCATTTGGGTTTCCACATGAAAAATATGTGTGTTATGTGTTATGCATTTTTCATGTGATGTCTATGTATTATTTATTTGAAAGATTATTCATGCAGAGTTATTAGGTTATGGTATTACTGGTATACCACATGCATATGTTTATGGGTGAATTTGTTATCAAGTATTGAATGTAGTCAATATATGTTGTCTAATGTCTTACTATGTTTAACTGGTATTGCCATGGTTAAGTTTAGTAATGATGACAATCAGTTGATATTGTTTTAACTTGATAAGTTGCAGAGAAATTTTTTGCTTGTACTAATTCACCCCCCCTCTTAGTACTAGTTAGGGTATTTGTTGTTCATCATTATTCATCAATTGGTATCAGAGTAACTCCAAGTCCTCGGTGATATAAGCTTAACCGCTTGAGGTAAAAGATCCTACTGTAATGACGAAGAGGGAAGGTCCTAAGTTCAATAGAGATAACTTCAAGAAATGGAAGGACAGAATGAAGATTTACATCAAGAGTATGGGTGCTCAACACTGGAGCTATGTTGAGAATGTGTATGTGACTCCCACTAACACTCTGATTGACGATCAGAAGAGAGAGATCTAGGAAAATGGGCAAGTCATGGAAGCTCTTATCAGCAACCTATCAAAATATTGAGTTTATTGATGTAAAAGACAAGGACACACCTAAGGATGTATGGGATGCACTAGAAAACATTTATGGTGGAGATGAGCATGCAAAGAAATCTAAGGAAGAAAGCCTTAGAGGTAAATTTGAGGATATGATGATGGTTGAAGGTGTGACCATTCAGAAATATGGCATTAGGATTAAGACTGTGGTAGGAGATATCAAAAGCGCTAGTGGAACGATTGAGGATGCCACCGTTGTTAGTAAAGTCTTGAGATCATTGCTACTGATCTATGAAACTAGAGTTGCTGCTATCCAAGAACTAAGGTCTATTGATAAAACCAAGGTATCCTTAATCTCTTTCATTGCAATGTTGACTACATATGAGTTGAATAGCTATGATGGCAGTGTTCAAAAGACTGAGTCAGCCTTTAGAGCATCTGCTGCACCATCCAGAAAAGGAAAAGAAACTAGTACCAGTTATGAGTTTAGACAATGTATAGATATGGATGATGAAGAGATTCTAATGGAGTTTGAAGCTCTTCTTGCTAAAAGACTTTTGAAGGGAACTAGAAAATATAGAGGTAAACTTCCTTTGAAATGTTTTTCCTACAACAAGATAAGACATATAGTTTTTAATTATCCTAACAATGACAATAAGGATAAACCGGAGAGGTTTAGAAAGTATAAAGGAGGAAACAAAAGAAATTGTCTCATTACTGTGGATGAAGGGATCACTGATGAAATTGTGCATAAAGGCTATGAAGGAGGAGCTTGATCAAATAGAGAACAACACTTAGTAACTTGTCTGTAGACGAGTTGATAAAAATGTGATTGGTACTAAGTGGGTGTTCAAGAATAAATTGAATGAAGATGGTAAAGTGGTTAGGAACAAGGCTAGACTAGTTTGCAAAGGATATGCACAAGAAGAAGGTGAGGATTATGGAGAAACATTTACACTGTTCATCTATTGCATCAAACTTGCTGGTATCATCAGATTTGTCAAAATACTCATCAATTTGCACATTAATGATGGTATGATGAAAGAATAAGTATCTGGTAGATTACTAAGAGGGGGGGTGAATCAATAAACTGAAAAAATGATACAAACTTCCCAAAATCAAAATCAATCACACAAAGTAAACTTTCACTGTCAAGATCAATACTCATAAGAATACTCAACATCAACTAGTTAACTGTTATACCAACTTAATAGTAAACATCATTCAACTTGTAAATATCAACATACTTCATCTCTCAATGATTCTGGTTATCATTCCTTATCTGAATAGTTAATTAGTTAATCAAGTCATCAAATAATATCATAACGACAAAAACATTCACCACATGACACAAATTTTTATACGTGGAAAACCCAAATAGGTAAGAACCACGGTGAGATGAGACTCACAAGATAGCTATCTGAACTCTTCTGAAGTTCACCCTGTTAGGAGCCAAGCATGTTAAAGTTTTTACAATAAGTCTTGTTAAGAACTGATTCTGTTAGGAATCACCTGGTTAAGGGATTTTACAAATGCCTTGATAAAAAGAAAATACCTTGTTTGAAGTAACCTCGGTAGAGGGTTTGAGAATCCAAGCTAATGGACCACCTTGTTAGAGGATTTAGAAGTAACCAAGCTTGTTAGAGCTTACCAGGTTAGGGGATTTCAATTCTACTATAATTGTTAGAAAACAACAGTTTCTCTTGATCTGTCTGAATAGCACTACATTTGCTTGATCAGAACCTTTTAAGCTTCAATCTGCCTTTACTCAAACTGTAGATTCATTCTCTGGTTAGGCAACCACACACTCAATTGATTTCTACCAACTCCTTTTACAAACAAATTCATCAACCTTAAATACAAATCAATTAGGTCGGTAGCACAACAAAAACCTAATTCTCTCATAGATATTACAAACAAGTCAGTACAAGTGTGATCATTGGATTTACATACCAATCTGTACACATTCTTCAAGAAAATTCCAACCGCTCCATGATCATCGCTTCATCAGACTTGTAACTCATCACGCGCTTTGCAATAGATGCAATCCAATTTTATCATTCCCTAGAAAATCAAACTAACAAACAAACGCACCAAAACAAGATAAACTTATCTTCATACAATGACCACATGTGTCACCATCATTACCAATCATCATTAGATCTTAAAGCAACATAATTGATCAGTTAGGGTTTAACAAAACAACAACTAGTAGGGTTTACCGGTTACATTGAATAGAAATATTTTAACCTTATACACTGGTTTACCGGTTCAACTCACAAACTAACATACCAGTTTACAATACCTTCCTCAAAGATCTTCCTACTGATTACAAAACACTATCAATAATAACAATATTAGCAATATTATAAGTACCATTACCAGTTCAATTGACATCAATGACAACATAACATATCATTAATGCAATCTTCATGCAAATGCCAACAATTAACACTTTCAACAATCTTCTTGGCTCTTTTGTTAAAGAACTTGAATGCTTTTCTCTTAGTTGAGCAACCAAGGAAATTTCCTTCATCACTTTCAAGATCAAAATTTCCGGTATACTCATCTCTCTTTATGTAACACTTTCTACCAAAGACTTTGAAATGCCTAACATTAGGAGTATGTGTTGATATTTGGCTTAAGTGATGCAGATCAGGTCATGCAGTTGAAGTTGGATGACTACACCGGTAAAGGATAGAATTCTATTTGTGATGAAGAGATTGAGATTCTATGAATAGATGACATGACTAGTTATTTGTGTTGTCATTACTAGAAACTGATGTTCCTGATGTTTTGTTTTATCATCTAATTGATTTGATTTACTGGAAGACAGGGTTTACCTGTAGTGAGCTAAAGTTTGTGAAATAGGACTTTAACCGGTAAATCAAATATGTTTTGATTGGATCAGTCGATTGGCAATTATTGGTGATTTTTGGTTTGGATGGTGAACTTTGTATCATGGAAAGATGTATATGACTGGAACCAGAACTTGTGATGATTACCAAAAGGTGTGTTTCAAATTTTTGATGAATTTTTGCTAAGGTTTTAGTAGGGTTTAAAGACCAGTGAAGAAATCATCAAACTAGTAATTATTTATGTTATGATGGTGATCGAAAGTGAGTCTACATCAATTTGGTAACACAAAAAAACCTGTTTTGAAGTATTTGATAGCTATTTTGGAGTGATTCGAGGAAGATTTTCTTGGGAATCAACAAAATGCTTAGTAGAGTGTTTTAAGGATACAGATTGGATTTTCATGATGAGTTATGATCAATCAACGGTTGATATTACATTGTAATTTGTTGTAATGATCTAGATAGTCATCTACAATGATCTTTTGTGATCTTATTGTAAATTCATGATGCAGTTAGGTTTTGTGGCCGACCTTAGTTGAGGTGGCTATTTAGGTTGACACAGTTGATGTTTATTGTATCAGTGGTCTTAGAGAATGTGTCAAGCCATCCAAGAGAAGTATGAGATCTGCCTAAGATTTACAGAGTGTTGTGTATAACTGGATCTAATCAAGCAAGAAAATAAGTGCAAGTAAACAAATCATTTTCTTTTACTATTGTTCCCTAACAATTACAACAGATTAAATCCCTTCACCAAGTAGGTTCTAACAGGCCTTAAAAATTTAAGTCCCCTAACAAGATAGCTCTCAAAAGAGTGTTATTCCTCTCATGAGATTGATCCTAAGAGATCATCAAGATCCTAATCGAGTTGCAAGGAAAATCCCCTAAGTAGGTGACTCCTAATAGGGTCTGCTCTTAACCAAGCATATTGTAAGCTTCTAACAAGGCTAAGCTCCTAACAGTGCATACTTCGAAAGAGTACAAATATTTGTGGGTGCCAACTCCCACTGTGGTTTTTTCCCTATTTGGGTTTCCACATCAAAAACTTATGGTGTTCATGTGTGGAATGTTTTTTATGTGATGTTCTTGTTTATATTTCATGCATTATTTCTAAGACACTGGTTATGATGTTTTATCAAAAGTTTATCAGAGGTTACTGGTACTGATAAGAAGTTGTTTGAGAAATATTCGATCTTATAGATAAGGTTAATGAGTTGGTAATTGATCAAGTTTATATGATTACTTTGGTGGTGAAAGTATTGGTAAATGATTTGATTAATGTGTTAAGAAAATATGATTAAGAGGTTATTAGATATAATTACAGAAGTTTAGATATTTGTTATATAGTTTTAGATCTGAGATAAGCTGAAATAAGTTTGATTTTGAGTTAAATTTTTAATTGGTTTTAATATTGATTCACCCCCACCTCTCAGTATTAACCGGATCCTCATAGGATTAACAATTGGTATCAGAGCATTGGTCCTCTATGTTCAGAAAGCCTAATCGCTTGAGGAAAAGATTTTGACAAATTCAAGATGATGAAGAAAGAGGGTCCCAAGTTCAACAAGGATAACTACAAGATTTGGAAAGATAGAATGAAGATTTACATCAAAGGTCTTGGTGCACAATATTGGAAGCAAGTTGAAACAACATAAGTTTCTCCTACCACTACTCCCTTGACACTAGATGAACTCAAAGAACAACAAGATAAAATGCAAGTCCTAAAAGCTATTGTAAGTACTTTATCTTATTCAAAATATATTGTGTTCGAGGATTCAAAACTGCAGGTGAGGTTTGAGAAAAGTTAGAGACAATCTATGGAGGAGATGAGCATGTTCAAAGAGCTAAAGATGAAATCTTGAGAGGAAAATTTGATGACACGAGAATGCTTGAAGGGGAAAATATTGGACAATATGGTCAGAGAATCAAAGAAGTTGTTGGCAGCATTAAGAGTGTTGGACACAAAATAGAAGATGATATAATAGTAAGTAAAATGCTCAGAAATCTTCAACCTCAGTATGCTATAAGAGTATCAGCAATCCAAGAAATTAGATCTATTTCAAAGGATAGGGTAACTATTGATTCATTGATTGGTAAGCTTACAAATTTTGAGTTAAATAGTCTTGACAATAGTGTGACAAAATCTACTGAATCTACCTTTAAAGCTTCTATTACCGATTCATCTACTAGAAAAGGAAAAAGATATATATCAAAATCATGAGTGTAGGACAAGTCATGGAAGAAATCGAGGAAATGAAGATGATGAAGATCAAGTGATGGAACTTGAAGAATTCTTAGCAAAGAGATTTCCAAGAGGCACTAGTAAGTATAAAGGAAAGCTACCTTTGAAGTTTTTCTCTTGTAATAAAATTGGTCATATTGTTGTTAACTACCCTAACACCAATAAGAAAGAAAAGTTTAGAAGATTCAAAGGAAAGGGAAAGAAAAATTGTTATGTTGTAGTAAATGAAGGTGTGACCGATGAGGATTCAGAAGAAGAAGATGACAATGAAGAAATTATGTTTGTAGTTGTGAAGGAGCAACTATCTGATAAAAGGCACTAGTATCTCATATGGAGAATAGTGATGAGTGGATTATAGATAGTGGCTTCTCACACACATGACCCTAGACAAAAGTAAGTTCATAACCATTAATAAATTTGATGGAGGTGTTGTTAGATTTGGGAATAACTCTCCTTGCATGGTGAAAGGTAAAGGTTCTATGTCTTTAAATGGAAAGAGTAATGTTGATGATGTATTTTAGGTTGATGGTCTTAAGAATAATCTTTTAAGTGTTGGTTAGCTCAATGATAAAGGTTATTTTCTTGAGTTTAAGAGTGGAGTCTATAGAATTCTGGGAGGTAATGGTGAACTGATTGCTACCAGGAAGCAAACTAGAGGTAAGAGATAGCTGTTTGCTCTGAGGACACCACACCAAAATGACATAGCAAAAAGGATGAACAAAACAATAGTTGAAGCTACAAGAACCATATTATTATAGGGTAATGTATCCAAAATGCTTTGGAGAGAAGTGGTCAGTATTGTTGTATACACCTTAACCTGGGTACTGGTAAAAAGAGGTAACAATAAGACACCCTATGAGCTATGGTTTGGAAAAAATCCTTGTGTTAGTTATGTTAAAATCTTTGGAAGTCAATGTTTTATCAAGAGAGATAACTACACTGAGAAGTTTGATGCAAAATCTAATGAGGGAATTTTTCTTGGTTACTCTTCTAAGAGTAAAGCATATAAATGTTACAATAAGAGAACTAAGAAAATTGTTGAAAGTGCTAATGTAAAAGTTGATGATTTATCTGATAAGTCTGAAGGTACAAGCAAATATGAACCCAAAAAGGATGATAATGAAGAAAAGTTTGTGATCATTGAACCAGAAGCAAAGAATAATGAAGAACCAAAAAATGTTGAACTAGGTACTCAACCGGTACTTGATGATAGTGGGGAAGAAGATGAAGAACCTGATGAAGAAGATGCAGAACCGGCACAGACAATACCTAGATATGTTAGACTCAATCATTCACAAGAATAGATAATTGGTGATAAAAATGTAGGTGTGCAAACCAGGAGAAAGATCCAAGAGAATTCATGTTTGATATCTACAATTGAACCCAAGACAATTAAGGAAGCACTAAAGGATGATGATTGGGTTAAGGCAATGAATGAAGAATTAGATCAAATTGAGAAGAACATAGTCACTTGTTCCTAGACCGGAGGATAATAATGTAATTGGAACAAAATGGGTCTTTAGGAATAAATTGGATGAAGAATGAAGGATTGTAAGAAACAAGGAAATATTAGTCTACAAAGGGTATGCTCAAGAGGAAGGTGAGGCTTATGGTGAAACATTTTCACCTGTTGCTAGATTAGAAGGTGTAAGGATGATGTTGGCATTTACTACATATAAGGGATTCAAAGTCTACCAAATGGATGTCAAGTCAACCTTTCTAAATGGGATTCTAGAAGAAGAAGTATACATTGAATAACCAGATGAATTTTTCTTGACCGATGATAAAGACATGGTATGTAAATTACACAAAGATTTGTATGGTCTTAAGCAGACACCGAGAGCATGGTATGAGAGATTACATGCACATTTGATCAAGATTGGATTCCATCATACCAGTGAGGATAACAACATTTATTTGAAGATAGATGGAGATAAGATGCTAATAGAAGAAGTGTTTGTTGATGACATAATTTTTGGTGGCAATGATGACATGTGTATGGACTTTGTTGAAATAATGGAAAAGTAATTTGAAATGTTTCTAATCAATGAAATTAAGTTCTTTATTGTCTTACAAGTTCAATAACTGGATGGTGGTATCTATATTTGTTAGACCAAGTATATCAAAGAGGTGTTCAAGAGTTTGGGTATGGAAGACTGCAAACTGGTAGGGACATCGATGGTGACTGGTTGCAAGTTGTCAAAGGAAGATGATTCCCCTATTGTTAGTGAAAAAGAGTACAGATCTATGATTGGAAATCTACACTATGTTGTCCATAGAAGACCAACCATTGCTCATGATGTTGGATTACTTTCTAGATTTCAAAAAGAGCCTAAAGGAAGTCACATGGTGGCTGTGAAGAGAATTTTTTTGGTATCTCAAAGGCACAGTAGACTATGGTTTATGGTATCCCTATAAAGGTGATTTTACTTTAGATGTCTTTACTGATGTTGATTGGGCAGGTAATGTGGATGATCGGAAAAGAACAACCGATGGAGATTTTCTACTTGGAGGAATATTAGTGGCATGGATGAGAAAGAAACAAAATTGTGTTTCTCAATCTACAACTAAAGCTGAGTATGTAGCTACATCCATGAATTGCACATAGGCAATATGGATGAGACGTGTGCTAAAAGGATTCACGATGGATATGTCAGAACTGATGACTATCTATTGTGATAATACTGATAATATGATGAAACTATAAAGCTCTGGTCAACTACTGAGAGGGGGGGTGAATCAGTAGATAGAAAATTAAATAAACTTTCACCAAACTTATTTCCAACTCAAAAACAACTCACAAGGTTTATCGGTTTAGTCACTAAAACAAATCTGCAACTGCATTGTTAAACCTTACCGGTTGACCTAATACTTCAGTGATATAATGCAACAGATCTGAAACTTAAATATCCTTAGACCAAAACCTTAGATCACTTCACTAATACCAATAATAACATATTTTAGATCATTTCCAATCATGTAAATATATCTATGCAGATATACCAATCATTCATATCAACCATACTAAAAAAACATCCACAAAATCATTCACCACTTGACACAATGATTTTTCACTTGGAAACCCAAATATGAAAAACCACGGTGGGGATGAATACCCACAATTATTTTGAAATCTTCTGAAGTTCATCCTATTAGGAGCCAAGCCTAGTTAGAAGCTTATACAATAATGTTCTCTTAGGAACAGATCCAGTTAAGGACCACCTGGTTAAGGGATTGACTACAAATACCCTATTAAAGGTAATACACTGTTAAAGGTAACCTCAGTGGAGGATTTCAAATACAAGCTAATGGATCACCTTGTTAGATTATTTCGACAACAAGCCTATTAAAGCTTACCTAGTTAAGGGATTTTACAGCTATAATGGTTAGAGAAAAATAGGTTCTTGACTGATCTGGAAATAACACTTCCTTGTTGAATCAGATCCTTTACTGCTCCTATCTGCCTTCACATCATTATGCAGACACACCTCCTAGTTTGGCAACAATCTCTCTCACACTTAATCAAATTGCCAACACCTCATTGAATCAAATCATCGACTTTATAAGCAAATACATTAGGTCAATAACATAACACAAACCCTATAATTCTCATAGAGATTACAAACACATCGGTTCAATCTTGATTGTTATATTACATGCAATTAACTTCACATTCTTCTAGGCATCTACAACCTCTCCTGGATCACCGCACTTTGAATCTTATAACACATCATGCATTTTTCACTTCATACTGTGAATTTGATCATTCCCAAGATAACGGTTATCTTTACGCATAAAAACTTTTTGAATCTCATCATGTGAAACATGCATACATGACATCTTCATCACCGATCATCATTCGGTTATAGATCATCACAGTTGATCTCCAAGCTCCATTGGTTAGGGTTCTTCTTCTCAACTAGTTAGGGTTACCAGTTGATCTTCACTACTTATTTACCGATTGCTTTACTGCTTCATTACTGGTTTCTATACTACTCCATTACCAGTTGCAATTGACATCAATGAAAACACTACACTTCTTCAATATAATCTTCATGCACTGCCAACATTATCCCCCTTTGGCATTGATGGTAATACAAATATCAATACCAATTGATTGTCATGATTGAGAGTAAAGCAAACACATAGGTATAGGAGTCCTAGTTTACATTTTTAACATATTCTATCCTTCAACTATATCTTCATATCTTCGACTGGTAACTGGTCTACAATATGTCTTCTCTCCTTAACACATAAGACTATCAATCATATACATTTCTTCTCCCCCTTTGACAACAATGCCAAAGTGAAGGTAAACCATTTTTTTTCTTATCTATGCTTCACTGATCTGCAATTAGCTTCTCCCCATGTGGAGTACCTCCATTCTTCACCAATCCTTCTTCAAGATTTTCAATAGGCTCTAGGATTTATATCTTTCACATCTGCTTAATTGACTTCATGTAGGGGTACAACCCCTAACTCACCTTTGAGATATTCAAATGTAGCATTAGGTAGAGGCTTAGTAAAAGCTATTCTTTAGTGGAAACATGCTCCAGTGATACATCTTTTCTTTGAAATTTCTCTCTCAGGAAATAATACTTAAGCTCTATATGCTTTGTCCTAGCATGCAACGTCGGGTTCTTAGAAATATTTATATCACTTGTATTATCATAAAAAATTCTTATTGGTTCTGATATCTTCAGCTTGAAAACTTCCAATATGCATTTCATCCAAATTGCTTGGGTACAATTCATGTAAGCTACAACATACTCAACTTTGTTTCTTGCTTCTCCAAGACACTAATCTACCTCCAAGAAAAAATGCTCCTCTGGTTGTACTTTTCCTATCATCAATATTGCTTGCCCAATCTGAATCGGTGTAGACTTTTAAGTCAAAGTCTTTTGCATATGGATACCATAATCCATAAGCTATTGTGCCTTTCAAGTATCTGAAAATTCTTTTGGTTGCAATTATGAGTGACTCCTTCAGATTTTTCTGAAATATGGCAACCAATACTACTACATGAGAAATGTTTGGTCTATTGTGGATAACATAATGTAGCTTACCTATCATAGATTTGTATTCTTTTTCATCAACAAGTGCAGAATCATATTCCTTTGATAGTTTACATCTTGTAACCATTGGTGTTCCAACTAGTTTACAATCTCCCATTCCAAAAGTTTTCAACACTTCTTTCACATACTTGGATTGTGTAATAAAAATTCCTTTCTTCATCTATTGGATTTGCAAGCCTATGAATTTTTTTATCTCACCTACCAGTGACATCTCAAATTCATTCTTCATTTGATTAACAAAATCATGACACATATCATCATTACCTCCAAAAATGATATCATCAACAAATACCTCACTTACCAGTATTTTATCTCCTTCTATCTTGAGATATATGTTACTATCTTCACTGGTTCTTTGAAAACCTCTTTACCAAGTGAGAGTGCAATCTTTCATACCATGCTCTTGGTTCTTGTTTCAAACCATATAGGGCCTTATGAAGCTTGCACACCATATCCTTGTCTTCAATTAATGCATAACCATCTGGTTATTCTATGTAGACTTCTTCTATCCAATATTCCATTTAAGAATGTTGATTTAACATCCATCTGATATACCTTAAATCCTCTATATACTGCAAATGCAAGTAGAGTCCTTACTCCTTCCAATCTCGCTTCTAGTGCAAATGTCTCACCATAATCTTCTCCTTCCTCTTGTGCATATCCTTTGCATACTAGTTTGGCTTTATTCCTAACCACTAGTCCATCTTCATTCAATTTGTTTCTGAATACCCACTTTGTGCCTATTACATTCTTGTTTTCCGGTCTAGGTTCCAATGACCATGTATTATTCTTCTCTATCAAATCAAGTTCTTCCATTGCCTTGATCTAGCTTACAAGATTTTTCTCTTAGCCTTCTTCTAGTTAACACACATGCATTCTTGTCTCCAATAATCTAATCAAGGCCATGATTGAGTCTGACATACCTTGGAATAACTTGAACTTGGTTTTTCAGGTTCTTCATCACTTTATTCATCTTATATTGGACCTTCCTATTCTGGTTGAACTGGGGCTTCCGTTTTTAGTTCTCCAACTTTTGGCTTTACCGGTTCTGGTTCCAAAAACAATGTGTTTGGTTCTTCTTCTTCCTTCTTCTTGCTAGTTTCTTCATATTTTTTAGGAAAATCATCTACTTGGACATTGACACTTTCAATGATCTTCTTAGTCTAGTTGGTGTATCACTTGTAAGTTTTTCTCTTGGTGGAGTAACCAAGAAATATGCCTTCATCACCTTTGGCATGAAACTTTCCAATATAATCACTTCTTTTAATAAAATATCTCCTACCAAAAATTTTGAACTAACATTCGGTGAGCTACCATACCAGTATTCATAGGGTGTTTTGTCTTTACCTCTTTTGACTAGTATCTAGTTCATTGTATAAACAGTTGTGCTGATAGCTTCTCTCCAAAATGTCTTAGCTACACCTCCTTGAATTAGCATAATCCTAGCAGCTTCAACCACTCACTGGTTGTTCCTTTCTGCAATACCATTCTAATGTGGTGTCCTTGGGTGCAGATAGCTTCCTCTTGATTCCATTGTTTTCACCGTATATAGTGAATTCATTTGAAGTAAATTCACCGCCTTGATAAGTTCTCAAACATTTTAGCTTCCTTCCACTTTCATTTTCAACCAAGGCTCTGAATGCCTTAAATTTGTTGAATTATTATGTCTTGTCTTTCAAGAATGTGACCCACATCATCCCTAAGAAGTCATTAGTAAATATCATAAAGTACGATCACCTTGAATACTCCTAGTCCTCATTGGTCCACATAGATCAGTATGAACCAAATCTAGCAAATGTTTAATTGGAAAAGATTTTATCTTGAAGGTTGAGGATGTCATTTTCCCTAACTAACATTCCTTGCACAAAGCATTCACTGGTTTGTCCAATTGTGGCAATCCTCTTACTGTTTCAAGCCGACTCTTACAATGTTATCAAAATTTAAATGACAAAACCTCTGATGCCAAAGCCAACTATCTTCAACTTTTGCAATCAAACAACTATTGATTTTAGAGTTCAAGTGAAAAATATTACCTCTAGTTTGCTTGCTTGTTGCAATCAGTTTACCTTTGCTTCCAAAGATCTTGCAAACTCCATTCTTAAATTCTAGTGGGTAACCTTTGTCATTGAGTTGAGAAACACTCAAAAGATTGTATTTCAGACCTTCAACTCAATAGACATCATCTGCACTACTCTTACCATTCAGGGAGATGGATACTTTTCCTTTCACCATACAAGGAGAATTATTCCCAAATCTAACAACACCTCCATAAAATTTATCCAATGTTAGAAACTTTCTCTGATCACCAATCATATGGTGTGAACAACCACTGTCTATAATCCAGTCATCTTAACTATCCAAGTGAGAGACCAATGACTTATGATTATATGTGTCTTCTTTGATAGCAACAAAGACAATGTCCTCATTTGTATCTTCCCTAGATTCTTCATCAATAATACCTCCATCCACTACAAGGAAATAATTTATTTTTCCTTTTCCTTTAAAATTCCTATATTTCTCTCATTTTTCCTTATTATCTCCATTAGCACAGTTAGCAGCAATATGTCCTATTCAGTTACATGCAAAACATTTCAGTGGTAATTTACCTCTATACTTACCAGTATCTTTGGTTAATCGCTTGGCCAACAATGCTTCGAGTTCCATCAGGATTTCTTCATCATCTGCCTCTCTGTTGGATTTAGATTCATGACTATAACTTACTTCTCTGCTTTTCCTTACTAGTGGGGTGGAGGCTGAGGCTTTAAATGAATATTCTAACCTCTGAACACTTCCATAAAAACCATTTAATTCAAATATAGTTAATTTACCAATGATAGAGTCAAGAGTTACCTTTGTCTTGTCAATAGATTTGAGTTCTTGAATGGCTGCAACTCTGATAGCGTAGACTAGTAGAAGGGTTCTCAATACCTTGCTAACCACAATGGTATCCTCCACTATACCTACAACACTTTTGATTTCTTGAACTATCTCCTTGATTCTCTGACCATACTATTGAATGTTTTCACCTTCAGTCATTCTCATGTCATCAAATTTTCCTCTGAGACTCTCTTCCTTGGATATCTTTACATGCTCATCACTGCCATAGATTTCTTCTAGGTTCTTCCAAACTTCATATGCAGTCTCCAATCCATGCACATCAACATATTCTAAATCAAACAAGGTACTGATGATGGCCTCCAATGCTTGGTTGTTATCCTATTGCTCCTTTTGATCATTTGTTAGAATTCCACTAGGAAAGTTATACTTAGTAACAACCTGATCCCAATACTGAATTCCTAAGATCTTGATGTAAATATCCATCCTATCACTCTAGATTCTTTAGTTATCTCTATTGAACTTTGGACCTTCTCTCTTCATCATTTTCTCCTAGATCTTTTTCTCAAGCTATTACGCTTATACTCAAGAGGACCTGGAATGCTCTAATACCAATTGATAATATGATGAAACTATAAAGATATAGTCAAATACTAAGAGGGGAGTGAATCAGTAGATAGAAAATTAACTAAAATTTCACCAAACTTATTTTCAACTCAAAAACAACTCACAAGGTTTACCAGTTTAGTCACTAAAACAAATCTGCAACTGCACTATTAAACCTTACTGGTTGACCTAATACTTCAGTGATATAATGCAACAAATCTGAAACTTAAATATCCTTAGACCAAAACCTTAGACCACTTCACTAATACTAATAATAACATATTTCAGATGATTTCCAATCATGTAAATATATCAATGCAGATATACCAATCATTCATATCAACAATACCAAAAACACATCCACAAAATCATTCACCACATAACACAATGATTTTTCACGTGGAAACCCAAATGGGAAAAACCATGATGGGGATGAATACCCACAAGTATTTTGAACTCTTCTAAAGTTTTCCCTATTAGGAGCCAAGCCTGATTAGAAGCTTATACAATAATGTTCTGTTAGGAACATATCTAGTTAAGGACCACCCGGTTAAGGGATTGACTACAAATACCCTGTTAAAGGTAATACCCTATTAACGGTAACTTCAATGGAGGATTTCAAATCCAAGCTAATGGATCACCTGGTTAGAAGATTTCAACAACAATCCAATTAAATCTTACCTGGTTAAGGGATTTTACTGCTATAATGTTTAGAGAACAACAGGTTCTTGACTGATCTAGAAATAACACCTCCTTGCTGAATCAAATCCTTTACTACTCCTATCTGCCTTCACATCATTCTGCAAACACACCTCCTAGTTTGTCAACAATCTCTCTCACACTTAATAAAATTTCCAACACCTCATTGAATGAAATCATCGACCTTATAAGAAAATACATTATGTCAGTAACACAACACAAACCCTACAATTCTCATAGAGATTACAAATACATCATTTCAATCTTGACCATTAGATTACATGCAATCAACTTTACATTCTTATAGGAATCTACAACCGCTCCTGGATCACCGCACTTTGAATCTAATAACACATCATGCATTTTTCACTTCATACTATAAATTTAATCATTCCCAACATAAATGGTTATCTTTACACATCAAAACCTTTTCGAAACTCATCATGTGCAACATGCTTACGTGGTATCTTCATCATCGATCATCATTCGGTCATAGATCATCACAAGCAATCTCCAAGCTCCATCTGTTAGGGTTTTGTTTCTCAACTGGTTAGCATTACCAGTTGATCTTCACTGCTTCATTACCAGTTGCTTTACTGCTTTATTACCGGCTGCTATACTGCTTCATTACCAGCTGCAATTGATATCAATGACAACACTATACTTCTTGAATACAATCTTAATACAATACCAACAAATACAGGTGAAATCAACATTTCTAAGAATCTTGTACTTCATGCTAGAACCAAGCACATTGAATTAAAGTATCACTTTCTAAGGGAAAGAGTTCAAGGTAAGGTGGTGAAGATGGAATATGTGATGAGTAAAGATTAGTTAGTTGATATCTTTACTAAGCCCTTACCAGAGGCTACTTTTGAGTTTCTTAAAGGTAAACTAGGGGTTAGACCCCTACATTGGAAGAACTAAAATGATGTAGATCCATCAATCTTGTGGATTTCATGTTTATTTTTCACTAAGGGTTGACGAAGGTATAGACTACTCCTTTGGGGAGTGGGTCTGATGTAAAATTCTGATTGAATGCTCTGCTATAATTTTTCTGATTTATGTAGCAAAGATGATGAAAGTGGTAGCAACATAATTGAAGACAAGTGATGCATTTATATCTTTGGCATTGTTATCAAAGGGGGAGAAGAAAAGAATAGAAATCAGATATGGAAAACATGTGAGAAGTTGAAGATTAGATTGAGTGAAGCATTGGTTTAGGGGGAGATGACAAAAGGAGAGCTGACAGAAATGTGATCAGAGATGTGATATCAGCAAGCAAGTTGTAGATGATGATGTTATTCTGATTGTATATCTGATTAGTGTTTCCATCAATGCCAGAGGGGGAGATTGTTGATATTTGGCATAACTGATGTAGATCATGTCATGCAATTGAAGCTAGATGACTGTACCAATAAAAGATAGAAGTTTATTTGTGATGAAGAGATTGAGATTCTATGAATAGATGACATGATCAGTTATTTGTGTTGTCATTGTTGGCAACTGATGTTCCTGATGTTTTGTTTTATCATCTAAGTGATTTGGTATACCAAAAGACAAGGTTTAGCAACAGTGAGCTAAAGTCTATGAAATAGGACTTTAACCGGTAAAGCAGAACTGTTTTGATTGGATCGGTCGATTAGTGATGATTGGTTATTTGTAGTTTGGGTGGTGAACTTGTATCATGGAAAGATGTATATGTATGGAACCAAAACTTGTGATGATTATCGGAAGGCATGTTTCAAATTTTTGATGAAGTTTTGCTAATGTTTTAGTAGTTTTTAAGGACCGATGAAGAAATCATCAAACTAGTAATGATTTCTATTATGATGGTGATCGACAGCGAGTCTACATCAAGTTGGTAACATGGCACAACCCACATAAAAATTTTGATAGCTATTTGCGATTCAAGGAAGATTTTCTTGGGAATCAATGAAACGCTTAGTAGAGTGTTTTGAGGATACACATCAAATTTTTATGATGAGTTATGATCAACCAATGTTTGATATTGCATTGTAATTTGTTGTAATGATCTAGATAGCGATCTATGAAGATCTTTTGTGATTTCATTGTAAGTTTATGATGTTAAGCCATCAAAGAGAAGAGAAGTATGAGATCTACCTAAGAGTTGTAGAGTGTTGTGTATAACGGGATCTGAGCAGGCAAGCAAAGAAGTGCAAGTAAACAAATCATTTTCTTTTACTGTTGTTCCCCTATAGTTACAACATGTTAAATCCCTTGACTGGGTAGGTTCTAACATGCCTTAAACATTTAGGTCCCCTAACAGGGCAGCTCTCAAAAGAGTGTTAAATCCTCTCACAAGGTTGATCCTAATAGATCATCAAGCTCCTAATCGAATTGCAAGGAAAATCCCCTAACCGGGTGACTCCTAACAGGGCCTGCTCTTAACTAGGAGTATTGTAAGCTTCTAACAAGGCTAAGCTCCTAACAAGGCATACTTTGAAAGAGTACAAATATTTGTGGGTGCCAACTCCCATTGTGGTTTTTTCCCTATTTGGGTTTCCACCTCAACGACTTATGGTGTTCATGTGTGGAATTTTTTTCATGTGATGTTCTTTATTATATTTCATGCACTATTTTTGAGACACCGGTTATGATGTTTTATCAGAAGTTTATCAGAGGTTACCTGTACTGATAAGAAGTTATTTGAGAAAGTATTTGATCTTATTGATAAGGTTAATGAGTTGGTAATTGATCAAGTTTATATGATTAATTTGGTGGTGAAAGTATTGGTAAATGATTTTATTAATGTGTTATGCAAATCTGATTAAGAGGTTATTAGATTTGATTACATAAGTTTAGATATTTGTTATATTGTTTCAGATCCGAGATAAGTTGAAATGAGTTTGATTTTGAGTTAAAGTTTTAATTGGTCTTAATACCGATTCACCCTCCTCTTAGTATTAACGAGATCCTCATAGGATTAATAGTATGACCATACCATAATTCATAGGGAGTTTTGTCACTACCTTTCTTGACCAATATCTAGTTCATTGTGCATACTTCAGTGCTAACTGATTCTCTCCAAAAAAATTTAGGTACATCCCCTTGTATCAACATTTTTCTTATTGCTTCAACTATGGTCTGGTTCCTCCTTTCTGCAATCCCATTTTGTTGTGGTGTCCTTGGTGCAGATAGTTGTCTCTTGATTCCATTCTCATCATAGTATTTCACAAATTCAGCTGATGTGAATTCTCCACCCCGTTCAGATCTCAAGCACTTTAGGTTCTTACCGTTTTCTTTCTCCACTAAGGCTTTGAATTATTTAAACTTGTTGAAAGCATCAGACTTCTTCACAACTAGGGTTTCTGATTTGAATTCTCTTCCACCAATTCACTTTTCCACAAATCTTCGCAATTTGCTACAACTTCGCCAAAGGTGCAATCAAATGCTCTTCTATGTTTCTATCGCTCTCCAAATGTGCTCTCCAAAATGCTAAGTGAAAAATGAGAATATAAAACACCTTTTTATTTTCCTTTTACCAATTGCATTTAATGGTAAACCGGTTGAACGTACCCTAATCATCATTCAACCCTAGAACTTGCTACTAGTTCACATATCATATCCATTTTATCGGTTACATCTCAAAATCACTTCATAACATCATTTTGCATCAAAACATGTAGATTTGACTTACCGCACACCATTTAGGGGGTTAGGAAATTGATCTGACAATATGCTCTCCCTAAGCTTCATACATAGCTTAGTTTTTGGGTGAGGGATTCTCCACAATAAGTGAAGAATTGGAGTCCTCCAATGGTTTCCCCCCAATTTTCTTCATCCATATCTTATTAATCTTACTTCTAGTTTCTTCCACATCTACCTTCTGTTGGAACCCTAAAATTTGCAATTTTTAGAATTCCAAATTCCAAGACAAGGAGCAAGAAAAATTCTAAATATATATATACATATATATATTGAATAGGTACAAGTAATATATTTTATATTTGTTGCACAATATGAAACCATAACATAAACACAATAATGGGCATAAAAAATGGAGTGTGAAGCACCAAAGGGGGTGTTTACATCATTTAAAGACCATTTATCCATTATATACCCATAAAATAGCCTTAAAATACCTCTAATATGCCTAAACAACTTGTAAAGTGACAATTAATTACATAAACTAAGGCAATTTCGGGATTTGGAATTATTTTTATTTAAAAGGGGGGTGTCTTTTCACCCAAAGGGGTATGAAAACCATTCAACCACATATATATGTGTGATGTAAAATGTAAAGAGGGGGAAAAGAAAAACAAAGAGAAGAGGTGGAGGCAATTTTGTACTTTAAAACTTTTTATCAAAAATAACCAGTTGCATTTTCTTTCTCATATGTGTTGAGAGTTAACATATTTTTAGAAGGTAGTTGCTTATGATATTATCTAAAAGTGGATAAGGTTATTCGTGTTCTTCCAGTAAAATTCTGTGTTTCATATTGTAGATTTGGATCAAAAAGATTTACTCGTGAATTGTAATTGTTCCCTGTATTTCTTCCTTGGATGGTCTCTTAAAAGTTAGGGTTAAATCCATTCAAGCAGTTTACAATATAGACATTGAAGTAGAGCTCATAAGAAACAGTAACTGACAGACTCATCGAGAGGTGTTGGGTTTAAAAACTGTCCCATAAGTTTACACAATAAGTCCTGAAGAAATATAAGACTCTGTAGCCCAAATAAGAGGAAAGGCACTGATCATTTGTAAACAAACCCTTTAACCATACCAGTTACCCTTTACTTTTAAGCATTAGGATTAGTAGAGTAGGTATAGTAGGTAATATAGCCAAAGTGTAACATATATACTTTTGTAAGATACATAGATCAATACACACATCTGAAGTCAGTTTGTTTAAGAAACTTATGCCATTCTGAGACTAGGAGACATCAGATTAAGACACTAAATCTGCTATAAAAAGCATTAGTTGAAGGAACAACTAGTGAGTAGGTATACCCGCCTAGGTCCTGCAGAGCCTAAAGTGAGAGAGTTAGTAACCAAATAGGTTCACTATATAAGTTGGCCAATTCAATTGGAGGGTTTGATCATAGGAGTTGGCATTTCCTTAGAACCTATCCAATCTGTTGATTTGAGACCCAACACCTTCTTCTTTCCTTTCCAGTTAATAGACTGATTAACCGATTGGTTCATTCTATCTCTATAAAACCTTGCAATGTGTCCCAGTTTGTGACAATGGAAACATGTCATTCCAGATGCTCTTTAGGGTCCAACATTGCCTCTATTAATTCTTCTCTGACAATTCATAGCCACATGACCATACTTGTGACAGATTGAACATGTCACATTTCATCTATTCTCTATTTCATATGGAGTAGACTGATTCACATAAGGTCTCTGCCAAGTAGGGTTTCTCTGGTCATTGTAAGATCTCTACCATTCACCATTAGAACTCTGATCCATGTAAGATCTCTTATTGTTTACTCTTGACTTGCACTCAACAACTTTATGCCCATACTTGTTGCAATTGAAGAAATATCTATCAAAAGTTCTAGGCTTATATCCTTCATATGCATTAGGCCTATATCCATCAAAAGTACTAGATCTACTTCTACAAGCATTTGCAGTATGACCTACCTTATGATAGTTAAAACATACTGGTTTGTAGTTTCTCTTACGGATGTTCTTCTTGGTGTTTAGTGCAGATTTGGCTTCATGCATGGTGTCCTTCGTACTAGATGGCTCTCCTTGTTCAAAGGTTGTGTATCTCCTTTCTACCTTTGTGTCTGAATCTGCTCATTAATAAAAATAGTGCTCTTGTTGAATTTAGCTAATAACTCATTTGCATTAGCCAATGTTGGCATTCTACACTCTTATGAGAATAGTTGGTGTTGTCATTGATGGCAACCATCTGGCAACCTTCTGGCACTCATTTGGTAAGCCACCGATAGTTACCAGTACCGGCATAGATATCTACATACACCGGTAGAAACTTCATCGGTAGCGACAACAATGCATATCGGCACCCTAGCCGACAGGGAATAAACTTTTGTTTATTATATTTAATTTTAATTATCTTTTGTAAAGCCAACATGGCATATTGTAAAAGACTCATATATATGTATGCGATCTTATAGGTAATTTTGTATGTATAAGTGTAGTAAGGTAGTATGCATGAAGAGAATACATGGATGATATTTTTTATAAGGTGATATAGTTGACATCAAAGGTTTTGGTTATTGAATGAGCTTAAACTGATATTGAACCTAACATAGTTGATGCTGATTTGAAGCAGTACATTGTATTGGATTTCATAATCCACTTTTGTAGTTAGTGTGACTCTTATTGAGCAGTGAGCTCTAGGCAGTTGGCATCCTTGCATGTGCAGGCCCCTCATTGTAGGTAATATTTATTCATTGGCCAATGAGTGAATATTGTGGGTCATAAATCCCACCGAGGTTTTTCCCACACCGGGTTTCCTTGTTAAACGTCTTGTGCTATGGTGTGTTTTCTATGCCATCTTTATTGTTCATGTTTATTGCATTAATTCTTATTTACCAATACATTGTTTTGGGATGCAAAGTTCTTAATAAGTTTAAATATTTTGCTAACCGGTTAGATACTGATTCACACCCCCCCCCCTCTCAGTATCTTTAGGGTTGTCATTAATCCTAACAACCAACTCCTTGGTAAGCTCCTCATTCTTCTTTGTGAGACTTCTAAGAGACATAGCCATGTCTATATCATCTTGTATGTCCTCTTTTTCCTCTTTGGTATCATGAAGATGTGCATGCAAGGTACCAATATCCTAGTTTAGCTTAAAGATCTCATGGTCCTTATCTCTTATTTTATCTTCAGCTTCCCTCCTGGCTTCCAACTCTTGGCTCTGTTGGCAATTTGGAGTAATTGATGATGTGTTGCATTGATTTTTTTTCATTTATGGCAACACTGGATGTTTTGGTTATTTACTAGTTTCCGGTTGGTTCCAGTAGAGTGGTTGGTTTATGATATTGCTCTGGTATGCTTTGGTTTGTGGAATTGGTTTGGATTTGTCATTCATGCTATTCAAATGTGTATCTCGATTAGTTGGTTTGGGATTTGATAACTTAGGAGCTATCATTTGTTCTAGTAAGCCTTTTGGTCACCGGTAAGGGTTTTACCGGTAGAGCTTTGTTGAAGATATTTTGATGCACATGATAAGTGGTGTTGGTGCAGCTTCTATATGGATTTTGGGATGTTGTTGGCTATCATATTCATGTTCTAGTTCATCGATGGTGTTGGATTTGGTTTATGGCGACCTATTTTGTGTTCGGTGTTATCTAGATTATGGACCAGTTTATGTAACATATTGGAGGATGTTCCTAATGCATTACTGGTGGGATTTAATGATTGGTTTATATTTTTTCAGCCTAAGCCGACTTGGTTGATCATTGGATTGCGGATTTATGTTATGAATTTATTGTATCTAATTGTTTAGGTCCCGGGTTGGTATAAATATGATGTAAGATCTCTTTGTAGATCATGGCCATATGGGATTATATTTATCTGGGTGTGAATAATGTTGTAATCATATGCAGAGGTTTTGGTCGATCATAAGTGGTCGAACAGAAGTATTATCTGACTGTGGGTAGGCTTCCCACCATGGTTTTTCCCTTTACTGGGTTTTCCATGTACAAATCTTGGTGTCATGTGTTATGGATGGATGGTAACTATTCTATAATTTATGTTTATGTTCAATTGCTATATCAACTATTCTGGTATTGAGTTTATGTATTCTGGTAATAAAGATTTGAATGCTTAAAGTTCTGTAATCCAATGACAACTAATTCACCCCCATGCCCCTCTCAGTTGTCCTTTGGTTATTTGAGTTGTCTAAGAGGCTCATCTCGATGGTAAGGGCTTCCAATTCTCTCCTCAGATTTGTCTTTTCATCATTCACCTTTTCCACCTCATTAGACAAGGCATCAATAGTTGCTTCCTCAGATGAACTACTTTTACTGAGTTCCAACAACTTCTCAGCCAACTCTCTTCTCTTAGCCAATGCAGCTTTGTACTTGACCTTTAGTTCATCAAGGGATTCTTCAAATTCTGCAAGCCTATTTTGAAGCTCTCTATAACTCATTGAACCTTCCCCGTGTTTTCCTTAAAGATCCTTCCCAAGTGATTAAGCATTAAGGGAATTAGGCTCTGATACCAATTGATAAACTTATAAGGCACTCAAAGGAGGGAGGTGAATCAGTGCAAGCAAAAACTTAATAAATCTGATAACTATTTTCACCAACTTGAAAATCAGTAAGCATAGAAGAAATATAACTACATAAGCAAACATCCAACAAAGAATGCAAACCATAACACAATGATTTTTGATGTGGAAACCCAATTGGGAAAAACCATGGTGGGAACTAGCACCCACAATATGTATTTGCACTTTTTTGGAATGCGCCTAGTTAAAGGCCTAGCCTGGTTAAGAGCTTACAATATGCCCAGTTAAGAGAAGACCCTGTTAGGAGTCACTCGATCAAGGGATTTTGCCCCAACCCTGTTAGGAGCTCTACCCTGTTAAGAGTAACCTTGTTAGAGGATTTCAAAACTCAATTTAATGGGCCACCCAATGAAGGGATTTACAATATTAGACCTGTTAGGATATACCCGGCTAAGGGATTTTAAATTGTTGCAATTGTTAGGGAACAATAGGGCAAATGATCTAATTACAACACTTCCTTGCTTTCTAGTATAGATGTTTTTCAGTACAACTCTTCTACACACATGCAAACACTTCAAACTAGCTCGATAGTACCTTCTTCTCAAACCACCAACACAAAATCTCTTCTCCAACTAGCCCTCAATACACTTTTCAGTTAGGGCGGCTACAAACCCTAATTACATCAACAAGATAGAATGAATTTACATTTAGCACGACAAAACACTCTGCCAAAATACATTACAGATCATTACAACAAATGTCTAGATGATTTTTGTTGTTGAATGGTCATCGCACATCAATTTGATAAGAAATCAAACCCTTGTTTCATTCTTCTAAGCACTTTGCTATTTCCCAAGAGATTTGATCCTTGTACGTGCTCAAATACCATCTTATCATTACATACCGATTATGACACGTCGTCACTAAGTTATGATCATGATAAGATCCACCACCAAACCTTAAATCATTACCAATTAAAGATCTTATACTGGTATTCATTCTTCTTCACAGAGTTCATAACAGTCAATTATAAATGTGCTTTCTAGTTCACCAAACTTGATGTGATTTCAATCACAGACTCATGCCAATGTTATGAACACATATTCTAAACTGCAACACCTAAATCTTTTCCAATCGTTCGTACCAGTCGCTTGATCATCACTCTGTTCTTGTTTACAATAATGTACCAGTCGCTTGATCATCCAGTCGATTGACAACAACTTAGCAGTTTTGTTGTCTAACCGATTCCACTACCGGTTAGGCTATATCGGTTGGTCTAGATGACCTAGATGACTAAACAAACATGGTTTCCATCAATGACAACAAATAACCGATCATATCAACTTTATCGGTCATCTTCTCATCTCATCATCATCTCGATCAATTATGCCAACAAATTATTCATTAACTTCATTGGATTGAGATAATTCTGAAGATTTAGCTATAACTACCTATAAGCTATTGATTTGTGATGGAAGAGTATAGGTTTCAAACAATGAAATTCATCATAAAGGACAATACAATGATAAAACTCATCTAATCTATCATATAATTAATATAAATTTTTTAGTTCGTGATAAATTTATTTTCCCAACCAAACCATTTTAAAAAATTGGAAGGAACTAGCATGGGCCTAATTTTTCTTGTCAAACCTAATGAGATATTAAAAATAATATATTTATTATTTTTTTAACTCTTGTAAAGGTGAAAATATTGTCCTTATCACTTATTTCCATTAATTTTGAACTCTTTTAATCCAACTTGTACCTTGTTTACGTATGAGTCTCTTTCTCCTAGTGGTCAAGACTTAACATTCATAGTCATTGTTTATTTCCCTAATTCAAAACAACAACTATATTTTTAAACCACATTCAAAATAATATATGTTGTTTTGACTATTTAATCAATTTATAGATGGAGAGAATAATAAAAGATTAACCAACCACATGGATTTAATTCAATCAATGCATAATGAAACTCAAACATTAAGAAAACCATATGAAAATAACTATAATTAATTTATTTTACTCCATAATGATACATATATTAATAGTTTATGTTTCCTAGAATTACAATTAAAAAATGATGTTAGTTTTAGAATACAATACAATACAATTCAATTTTATACATGAGTATTGTTATCATGGCTCTAAACTTTTATACTTGACACTACTTTATCTGTGAACCTCTTGGTCCTTTCCACTACCCTTCCTCAAATTGAATTGAAACTCTTTTTGTAATGAAAAGTTGATGTGAAATTTTTTATCCAAAATTTATGTGGCTTTCAACCATGGGCCCAATAGGGCCTCACAGTAATAATCTTTTGGTTGAAGGTTAAAAATATTGGCAAATATCTCATAGGCATCGTTATATTGATCTAACAGGCCACTATGTAGAATAACATGAAATAAAAATTGAATATTGATCATGCTTTGAATGTCTATTGATGCTCTTTAAAAATATCACAATGATTTGATGGAAATGTGCTACCACACAAATAGTGTTACCAATTGATTTAAGTACTCAACTAATCAATCAAACTATACAACTAAATATAAAAAACTTAAAATGATTAGGTTTGGATGCTTTTATAGCACCCCTAAATCTTCATGTTGATAATTCAAATGTGGACCCAATCTGACTCACTCCTAGTTACTTATACCTACCAACTTAAGTACAATTATATTGTGATGTTAAAGACATAAAAAAATAATAAATTCTAATAATAGGTCCACAATTCACATTGTTTAGTAAAGCATTTACTATAGAACATTATATATTCAAAGATCATATGACATCATACATCTACATTTATGCTTCAAGTTTCTTCCAAGTTGTTCCAAATAGTTAAATCAACTTGAGGGTCTAGCTAAGATGAAATGAGGGTGCAACAAGTTACCTCCCATTAATACCACAACAATCTTAATGATAATTATAGACATGTCATCATGTTTAGATAATAAATGCAAATGTTTATCTCAAAACTAGTAGTGTAGAAGTAAAGGTTGAAACAAAAGTTTAGAAATATAAAATTGAGATGAAAATCACAAGTGTAGGGGAAACTTTCATAGATATAGATCTAATTAAGAATAAATGTAGTTCATTTTTAAGTTTTTCAAAGCTTCATTATTTTAATTCTAATAGAAAAAGTTAAGATTCGATCACTCAACATGAATTACAACAAAACACTCTCATGTCACAAACAAAACTAAATACTTACACTCTAATCAATTTCAATAAACCCGTTTATCTAATATTTCTAACCAGACTCTACTATATTTATAAATAATGTAATTATTCATACTTACTGCCATTTATTTTCACAAAACAACAAATTTTCTAAAACTCGTTTTATTCATTTATTTTTTATAGAGTATTTTATATCATCCACAATTTATATTTCTAGCTACCCAACATGAGAGCATGAGTCATTCGGCTAAAACCATGTCCACTCGGGTGTATCCATTCCGTCAAGTTCATCCATGTTGGGTCTTCTGATCATTGATGGGCTCATTAGATACTATTCAACTTCACTTCTAGATCAAGAATCCATTCCCATTTTTTATTTCTTCGTCCGTGATGAATTCATTCTATACCATTCAACTTCATTAATAGATCAATGACCTATCGACACTTTTGATAACGACAAAATGATTCATTTGATATATTGCCAAACATATTGTATTGTATGATGAGGAGAAACATCCTTCTCTCCTTGCATCTTTTGTCTATATAGTTAATACCATATCTAAGCACCCATGTTCCCCACTTCAACAACGACACTACAGTGACATACCATGTGCAAACTGGGCATATGGAAGAACAGCGGAAAAAACAATTAAAGGTAACATTACAGTGAGATACCATGTGTAACGTGATAAATGAGTTTATGTGAAGGACTGTGGTCTAAAATCCTTAGCTTTACCTTTCTCCACCGTACTCTATGTAGTACCTCAAACAATTATTTGTTTGCCCAACTTTATTATTCATTTGCATGCTTGACAGCTTTATTTTAGTCTGCAACTTTTCGTCGGTTTATTTAATGGGGACCATTGGAGAGATCCAAATGTTAAGGAAGTTTTCAATGGTGATGGATGGATTAAATCTTGTTGAATGCATTATCTTATATTAAAGGTGATGAGGTCGAGAACATATGTGTTTACATGAATAATTTGAATGGTAGTGGATGGATTAAATCTTGTTGAATGCATTATCTTTATTAAAGGTGATGAGGTCAAGATCATGTGTTCACATGAATAATTTGAATGAGTTTGACATTATCCAAAGGTGATAAAGTAAGAATCACATGTACCCATGTGAATATAATAATGGTTTAGATAGCAGTCACATTCTGATATGATTTAGATTGCAGTCACAATATCTTGTGCAATAGTAATGTCATGTGTGAATTTGGGAGAGTGGATATCTTTTGGTTCTTATATAATTTTATAAAATATGATTTGACTTTGATAAATGATGAGTAAAATTATGATATCGTAATAATACAATGTTAAGAGAAACAAAAGAGATCTTTCACTAATTTAAAAAAATTGTTGGATTTAAGCTCTTTATATATTTAACTAAAAACAACATTAAAGTTGTTCTATTGAATTTCTAATAGATATGGATATTAATAGAGACCTATTGATTTATTGATGTACATTTGTTAAATTGGATTATGAGATCAAGAAAATTGAAGCTAACATAACAATAATACAATTGGGGATGGAAGTTCTAATTAAGGGGTTATGAACCATGTGGCCTTAACATAAAACCATATGCATAATAGAAAACTTAAGTGAATAATATCATTCAAACACAACATAGCCTCATCAATGCTTAAAAATAATATATTTCTATCAATCTTTAGAATTGCATCTTCATTGAACTATATATTTAGTCCTTTAAACCTTAAAATACTATCAAATCCTACAAACCAATTATAAACTTCATCTTTGAATCTTACTTCAACTTGCACTCTTCTTAACTAATTATCTTTAATTAACTTTTCATGTCTTTAAGTTAATAGCTTCACACACATAGATGCATATGTGTGTACATACATAATACATCCAGACATATATATATATATATAAAATCTATTACATAATCCCAATGAAGAGAGAATATCCCTCATATACAAAATGTATTATGTTATTTCCTCACTTCTACAAAACCTAATACCTTTATTTGGTCAACTAAATGTAATATTAACTTCTTTGAATCTTAGCTTCATACTATGATCCAAAAGTGATCTATTATTAATCCCCTCACCCCACACACAAAACAAGTGGCTAAAGGGGAACATCTAAAAAAAACAAGGTTAAGCACATTAATCTACAATAAAGTATCATGACCTCTATAACTTATTGTGTTTACACACTAATGGTAAGTGCACTCTTAGGAAATAGTATAATGGTTCATAACTACTCAATTCCATCTAAACTTCATGTTATAATAAGTCAATTAAATAGTTTCACATACCACAAAGATTTCTTTAGGCTAATAATTATAAATATTTAGAACTAGCCTAAATTATAAATATTTAGATCAACAAAGTCAAAATGTAACTAGAATTTAAAAATATTAAAAAAAAAAATAGAAAAATGAAAATATTAGTATTTGGTGATGGAAGATTCCTTACATCTTGGGATGCTTCTACATTAAACACCTCATTCTAATAATTTGTAAGTTTACTACTAAAATATGAGGGCTACATAGTAAAACCATTCTTTTGTGTTAGGAAATAATTCATCAATACCCAGTTCATTTAACCCATTTCTTATATAAACCATGAGACAAAAATGTGCATACAAGATTATAGTGTAACCGTTATATTGAGATAAAATATAAAAGGAACAAGATAACACATGATATACCTTGGGAGACCATCATGAGGGGAAAGTTACCCAACCTCCAAAAACATCCTTACTTAATCTATTATGTAGCAAATAAACAATACATGCACTTACAGAGTTACAATGAATACTTTTGAAACATCAAACCTCTCTCATGCATTCTCCATATATCCAAACATGAACCCACCCACACATCCCATGCAATGCTTCACATATGCATGCCTAAGAAAGACTCAATAATGACAACACACTCAACCAACTAACCTTAACCACTAAACATAGGATTGATTATATAGAAATAAGCTTACACAATATAACCAAGTGGTAAGATAAAACCATGTGCCACAAAAATATAAGAGCACAATACCATTGACCCCACATTTAATATTGGATACTAAGATTTCACTTTACTAAATATTTTCCCAATATTAAATAAATACAATTCTACTACTTACATTCAAGTATCCCAATGTGAGAGACGTTAAATCTATTTTTGATTGTTACATACAACACATAAAGTGACCTCAAGAATGTTAAATCATAGGCACATGCCCATCTAGGTCCCCCTAGGTGCACCACACACATAATAATAAAATAAACAATGTAGACATATAAAAATGACCACTTTCCTAAGTGAATATTTAATATTCATTTTAACCCCATTCCTCTAATTAATTAAATTTTGTTTAATTAAATTATTCGCATTCATCTATTTGATTAAATAAGTTATTCAATTTATTTAATTAAATTCACCTAAGCCTTTCATAGCCTTTAATTAAATAAATCACTTTTTGTTCATTGCAAATAAATAAATCTAATTTATTTATTTAAATTCCCCACTTGTATTTATGCAAGTTGCATCTATTTCAGTTGAAATAAAGTAATTTATTTTAATTAAAATTACCCTCCATCCACTTGCATTCTCCTACACATCCCACTTGCCTTTTTAAACCCCCTTCTAGATTCTTCTAATCACTTCTAAATTAGCCTAACCCATCTCCTAAGTATTGTCATATCCCTAAGAAAAGGGAAGTCACTTCTCAAACCCTCAAAGTATTTGAAAACCATTAAAGTCTTTATGTCTTCAACAAGTTAACCTTGAAAGTCTTCCAAACCATTAATGGTTAACTCAACCCTCTTGCATGATTAGAGACTTTATCTCTAACTCAACCTTCATCTAACCCAAGGGTCTCATCAAGCATTGATGGCTTTAACCTTGGTTATCCCTTTAACCCTTGCACAAGAGTTTACACCTTTAGTAAAAGCTTTATCCAATAGATAACCCTAACCTAACCTTAACCCTTACCTCCTAGGGTAACCATGAGGTCTTCTCAAGCATTTAATGCTTCTTATATCTCCTCTCAAGCAGCATTATGTTGACAATCGTCACCATTTCATTGGTGAGAATTGTAAACATGGATTGATAACTTTCAATCCTCGCCCTTGATAAGATCATCCAATCCTGACCATCCATTGCCCTATTTTTCCTATAAATAGAGTCCTCATTCTTCCATTTTCATATCCAAGTCTTTAGTATCAAACTTATAGACATTTTATTAGGCATCTAATCTAAAATCATTTTAATTAAACATTTAGCCTCTCTTTGAATAGAAATCATCTAAATAAGCATTTTCAGAAGCATTTCTAATTACTATAGTATTATCATATTAGACTAGCATAACATGTTAGGATAGTTTTTACTAACCATTTCATCTTATTATCATATCCATACTAGTTTAAATCATGTTAGATTTAGTATCATGCATAACTAGGAATGCATTCATGCTATATTGATCAATATCCCTCATTCTCATGGTTGTCATCCCTAAGTCACTTTGCTCAGTGATCTGAGAGAAAAGGTATTAGCTTGAGGGGTCTTGTGAGATAGAGAACAATGGAACATCCCTTCGGAAGTTGAGTTATTCAATATAACTCCATAACTTGCACCAAGAGTCCCATTGGTGTGTGGACTTGTCTAGAAACCGAAATTCAAGTTTCATCCCCCCACTTTTCCCGCTCACATTTTTGGCACCCACTGTGGGGCTCAACCCCATAAATAACATCATTTTTAACACAGGTCTAATATTGCAGGTACGCGAAAAAACTGAGTTAGCATGTTGGTACCTTCTTTTAGCACATCTAGGTCATTTGTTAGTGCATCTTGACTACTGTTTAGCACATCAGACAAAAACCTTAGCGCATCTAGTAGTTAGTCTAGCGCATGACATTTCTTTTGGTAAATGATAAACCTCAGTGCATTGAAACATCAGTTCAGCGCATCCAAGCAACAACTTAGCACATCTGTTCCTTTATGTAGCGCATTCATGCAGTACTTTAGCGCATAGGGTTGACAGAACAAAAGAAACTTGTTGTAACAGAGGAATATCATTTTAGGCTTGTGGAAGCTCACCGAAGATTTCAACTTTTCACTAACTTTTTTCTTGTAGGTTCTAACAGTTTCTTGCAAGTTATAGGAGTTAGAATTAGGAATTTTAGTTTCTTTTTAAAAATCTTTTTTCAAAAGTTGGATAAAAAGAACTCATCTTTCCTTTGGGATAAAAAGAACATTACCTTTATTTTGGGCTTAAAATTAATCACATTTTTTTGGGGGGTTTAAAAAGAATCGAAATTTGTAAGGTAAAAAGAACCACCAAAATCATTTTTTTTCTTTCTTAGGGAGAAAAAACTTCATTTTGGGCTCTAAAAAGAACAAGACAAAATTTGCTTTCTTGCAAAGTTTAAAATGTACCCCACCATCCTTTGGTGTTTAAAAGGACCCACTTTACTTTGCACAAGTAAAACAACCTCACTTTTCAAATTCTAGACAAAACACAAGAGGGAAATCTTTCCCCTTTCGCATTTATATTTTGTTGACCAAATTGCAAATTTGCTTTGTTGACCAGGTTTGATTCAAGAATTTAATCTTAGAAATGCACACTTTTCTATGGGGAATTAAAAAGAACACCATGCCTTTTGGAGCAACATCTCCAAGTAGAAGTTAGAAAATCATTGCCTATGAGAGTTAAAAAGAATTTGATTGCTTTGTCTCGAAAGTGGAAGGTATATGCACTCCCCTTAACTGTGTGACCAAAAAGCCATACCACTCTTATGCTTTATGTATTTCAAGTACTTAAATCCTTTAGCAGGCATACCCTCCTGAGTTTCTCTTAGAGCACCATTTAAATGGTTAGTGAGAGAGGAACGACCTAAGTGGGAAACGACTTTATCGCCAAGAGTTCCAACCCACTATAATCAAAAGTGGAGGTTGACAAAAGTCCCTTCAATGGTTTTTCTCAGTGATTAGCCTTCCCCCAGTATCTTTATGATACGTAAATCCTTTGTTTTAAAGGTTGGGAAGCCTCATGAGGGAGTTTATCACTGAAGACCGAACATGAAGCTTGATTATGAACTTTGGCAACAGAAACCTTGAGTCGAGTTAGTATCCAAACATCTTCAATATCATAGTGCAAGGGTGGGGAAGAATCCACCCCCAAGATTACTCACCATATATCTTCCAAGATAACTACCCAATTGTGAAGCAATTCACTTTGGGTTAATTTCTAGCAAAAGGCAAAAAAATGGGTGCCCCCTAGGGGGTGACATGGCTGTTTGAGCTGACGGAGTATTGAGACTAGTGGGCTATGATATTGCTGATGACCCTTGAATAAAGAGTCTATCTGATTTGTCTTCTTTGTATCCAAACCTATGAAAATATTGGGGATTTGAACACATCCTCGCAGAACATACACTATCTGTTTAGCATAGGCAAAATTTGTTATCTCTTTCATGCTGTGTTTTCAATTTATATTTTTAGAAAATCATCCATCAAAATCAAACAAGTATTGAAAATTTCCAAAAAGACCAAAAACAGAGCAATCAGGGCAGTTTAGCGCATAAGAGAAACTTCTTAGCGCATCTGAAAAATTATCTAGCATGCAACAACCCAACCTTAGTGCTTTTATCCATCAAGCTAACACATACCACTTATCTTCCTGATAAAAATTTCACTAGCGCTTCTGGATACCATATTGGCACTTTCAAGCATCAGTCTAGCTCATTGGGGGCAAACCTTAGCACATCGAGTCTAAACTTTAGCACGTATTGAGGACATAATAGCACTTAATCTTCCCAGTCAAAACAAATTTCATAAAACTCCGAGTTAGAGCATAGCATAGGAAGCTTGGCGCATAGGGGACTTCGAATAGCGCATCTAGATCATACATTAGCGCATCTTGTCCCTGTCTTAGCGCATGGTTAAAACTTAGAAAAACAGAGAGTAAACCAAGCAGTTTTGAAAAATTTTATCATCAGTCTTAAATACTCTTTTGGATCCTTAGCCAAATTCACCAATCAGAATTTGAACCAAAACATTAGAGCAAATATGCCAAATCAAGAAAGCATCCTTAGAATAACATTTGTCGAATCCAAAACTAGCTAAGGATAAGACTTTATCCTAAAAAAATTAGGCAGTACCATCACATTGATCAAAAGGTCCGCCATCTAAATGGTTTCTATCAAACAATCATACCTAGTTTAAACTTAAGTCGTCAAATCGAGTCTCCATATCAGGAGACTCTTATCCATATCATTTGATGCACTTTGTCATGGAGGTGAATCTAACTAAACCTCTACTCGATAAAGTAGGCTTAAGTTTTCAAATGATGTATCCTAATCCAAACAATCGAAGGAAACCACTGATCACTCATGTATGACCACTCCTCATATTTTGAGAAGAAAAGGTCTTCATCACATAACTAAGTTGAAGAAGTGACAACCTAGTTCTAAGACACTTGTAAAATAGAATAAGTTTCTCTACATAAATTGTCAACTCTTCAAATCACATCGCGCCTTTCTTCATCATATGCGGTTGTATCTTCAAGGCAAATCAAACGAATTTGACAAAGAACCATTAAAAAGTAGATCCTTTTGCCAAAAAGCAACATTCAGTCAATGCTTAAATAGTGGAGGAAGAATCAACCTCGCTTTATTCCCACAAGTTTGTATCACTTATAATGTAGTTCAACCCAAACCACCAACCCCTGAACAAGTAGAAGAGGAGTTTGTTCCTTTTGTCACAAAAAGCTTCTACTAGATGCCCGTTGTCACTCACTCTCAACGAAACAAGAAAAGTGAACCACAACCAGAATCAAGTATGGGTTGAAGATTATCAAACCCTTTCGATTATACCAATCTAGGAGAAACATAGATCACTAAGGAAATTCTTCAAGAATGTCAAGAAAACCCCCCATTCTAGAAGCTTATAGAGAGACTCATAGAAGCTGACAAAGAAAAATATATTCTCATGTTAACAAGAAAAGGAGTGAGACTTCCTAAAGACTTCGATACTGAAAACTTAAGGAAGGTTGATGAACAAATCTTTAGGATGAGGTCTTGAAATTACGCCTATCAAGAACAATAGAGAGAAGAAGAAATGCATGACTCAGAACAAAATACCATACCAGAACAACATACCATACCTGAACAACATAACATACTTGAACATGCCCATGCCCGAACTAGGGATAATGAAAGGGAAGAAGATTTGCCTCGACAAACAAATGCACCCATGGTTGCTCTTACACAACAAATTCAAATGCTACAAAGACAAATGCAGGACATGCAATAGGGGACCACAATACGATACTCCTTAAATGAAATTTTTCCTTACCCCTTTGACAAGAGATTAAACATGATACCTTTTCCCCCAAATTCCGATATACCAAAATACGATAAGTATGATGGAAAAAGTGATCCCCGCGATCATGTTTGGGAGTTATGTACCATAAGCCTTGAATTTGCTCATGATGACACTTACTTGATGAGGTTGTTTCCACGAAGTTTGGGAGGGCAAACAATGGAGTTGTTGTCCAGACTAACACCTCCCATCAGATCCTTTGATGAGCTGGTAAACAAATTTATCACACAATACTCCTATAATATTCAACACGTGATCACCATGTTAGATGTATGTAATACCAAACAAAAAAACAATGAAACTTTCATGGTGTTTCTTCAATGTTGGAGACATATGGTTTTGAGATATCCTCGAGATGTGCCTGAAAAAGAAAAGATGGAAATCTATATTGACAATCTGAATAGTGAGATGAGTTATCTACTCAAGCTCCAGTGCATACCATCTTTTTCCAAGTTGATCAAAAATAGAATCCAAGTAGAGGAAGCATGCATCAAAAAAGGAACATTGAATTTCTTTAAGGAAGGAACTAATTCATCCAACACTCACTTCAACAACCAAAACAACAACACTTTAGACAAATCCAAGTTCTGGACCAAAAATAAAAACATTGTTAATGAGGGAGGAACTGATGCTAATGATATGAAATCTAAACAATCAGGTAATCTGCAAGCTAACAAAAATCAAAAGAGTGTTAACCAAAGCACTAACACTTCCACACAAAATACTAATCAATGACCTTCAAATGCAAATACCAACAATACCCAAACCAACAAAAATACCCAGGGCACCAACACTAATCGAGGAACTAATCCAAATCAAAGGAATAACACCAACAACTTCCCAAACAGACACATCTACACACCAATGGGGCAATCCTTAGAATCAGCATTTCGCGAACCCTTGGCAAACAAGATTATCACATTGCTAGCCATAAACAACTTCGAACCCCAGATCAAACCACCTTGGTGGAATGACTCGCATTTCTATGATTTTCATCAAAACAAAGGACATCACACAAATGATTGCATGAGGCTTAAAAACATTGGTCAAGACATGATTGATAGAGGTGATTTAATAGTTGATGGTCTCAAAAAAAATGGTGATCATGACACTTTTAAAAATCCTCTTCCAAATTACAACAAGGAAGGAGCCTCATCATCAAACGATACATGGGGAGCTCGCATAAATCATCTATACAACAACACTATCAATCACATATCAACAAAGGATAATCAGATAAATGTCATAAAGATCAAGGACAAACAAGACCATACATCAATCAATGTGACAACCAGAGCTCAAAAATATGTCTTGAAAGGGAATACATCAACATCAACCACTATCAAGACCATATAGTTCTATGAATAAAGCTTTATTAGCCAAGAAAATTTGGAGATTCAAAGGGGAGGAAAGAGAATGGAACTCTATTTGGAAAAACAAATATCTCTATATGCAACCTTCTGATAATCTTCATAAAAGAGGCATTATTTTTCCTAATAGGTGTTCTCTTTGTTGCAGGGAAGAAGAGATAGCTTGCCATATTATCAATCAATTCTCTTTTAGCTAGGATATCTAGAAAATCATCCTTTCTAGGTGGAACCTGAGCTGGGTCTTCCCGAACTCTCTTGGTGACACTTGGCTTCAATGGTATTGTCCTAACTCTAATCATAAAATTGTGGAGACCCGGAGACTTACTCTATCGATTGTTATTTGGATTATATGGAAAGAGCACAACAACAAGATTTTCATAGATAAAAGAGTTATTCCTGAAGTGGTTGCAGATAAAATCTTTAGGAGTATTTTTGAATGCCTCTATTGTACTAATCAGGGACTTGCTGCTAAAGATGATTTCAAAGATAGGTGGAATCTTTCTACTACTACTACTAGCAAGGAGAAAGGTAGAGAAGGTCTTGTCTAGTGTTTTTGATAGTTCTGATACTAAATGTAAGTACAGATCCAATAGCCAACAATATGAGAGGGGGGGGGGGGGGGTGAATCATATAAACTTAATCTTCCATAAAAAATATCAGATTCAACCTCGGTAACATATACTTCAATAATATAACCAAAATTGTTAAACATGCAAACTCAAAAGCATATAAACATCATAAACCTCATAACACCAGATTTAACATGGAAACCCAAATAGGGAAAAACCAGTATGGGATTTTGGATCCACTAAGAAATATACTCTTCTAGAGTATGCTCGGTTAAAAGCAAATCCTGTTAAAGATTACAAACACATTGCTAGATGTGACCTGGTTAAGGGATTTCCCTCAGATATGTTAAGATCTTCACCTTGTTAGAAGTGACCTTGTTAAAGGATTTCAAACACTCAATCAGAATGTCACCTTGCTAGAGGGTTTTACAAATAAGACTATTAAGTCCAGTCGGTTAAGAGATTTTTTGTCACTTTCACAAAATAACAGTAATAAAAATCTATCTACAACTTGACATATAAAATGCTAAAGTAGATTCTTATTTGCTCAATACAATCTAGACATAGAACTAATCTTGTCCATCTGTTGGGCTTCTATACTCTATTATTCAAATAGGTCTTCAAGCTTCTGTGCTCGGTAATCACTATGTAGCATCCTTGTGCATATACTTGCCTGTATACATTGTTTATCAATAGTTCCCTATTTATAAACAATTAGCTAACCGCTTAATCTCCTTGATCACATTTCCCATGATCAATCATAGCCATCAGATCTTCAATCTTGTCCAGGTTCAATGCATCTTTTGATCTGAAAACATTTTACCCCGCCTAGGAACTTGCATATATTTCTTGGAACTTGTGCTAGGGTATTGCAGTTCAATCTGCATTGTAGATCTTCATGTTGACTTTCCATTGCCTTAGATTCATTAACAAACTTCATGCATGGCATACCAATCATTTAATCAGTTCCAGCTCATCAGCTTCCTTCATTAAATATCGCATGTAATCATTTAATGCATTCTATTATAGCTCGGTTACAACTCAGTTATAACTCAGTAAATACTAAACTTCACTCAGTAGTCATTCCGCCTTCATTAACCAATAGCGATAACCTTAGGGTTTACCGACTAGGTTCCTTGGGGTTTACAGACTAGGTTCTTTGCTTGGTAACATAGTATAGTATTAACCTTTCAATTTAAAACATATGTATGATGTTAAAACAATCTAAACATCATGATCTCATCATTGTCTGACTCAGTAATAGTTGCCCATTGAATACCTTATTCATCTTCTTATTCATCATAATATTTCCTGTGTCTTTTACCGACATCTTTATATTCTTCAAATCATACTTCTCAAGATATGGCAACATCATACTAAATTAGAAAATCAATTTCTTGACATCAATGACAAAATAATAATATCAAGACAGTAAACATCCCTAATTAGTTATATCCATAATCATCTACAACCTTCTCAATATCCTTATGAAATGCCAACAATCTTTCATTGTCTGTTATAATGCTATATTGCCAACAGTTTTCCCCCGTAGGGATGGATTAAGGCTAACTTCGATGGGGCTTCTAAAGGGAATCCGGGTAAAGCTGGATATGGGGGCATTATCAGGAATTTTGCTGGAAGTTGTCTTAAGATGGTGGGTGGTCCTCTGGGGAATCAAACTAGCCATTTTGCTGGAGCCTCTGTTGCCTTGAATATCTTAATTATAGCCAAAAATATTAATTATGATAAAATATGGCTTGAGGGGGATTCACTTAATATTATTAAGTGCTTAAAGGGGGAATCGGAGCCTTCTTGGTCTATTGAGAATATCATCATGAAATCTGGAGAGATCATCGCCAGTTTCAAAGAACTTATTATACGACATGCCTTCAGAGAGCAAAACAGTGTTGTTGACTGTTTAGCGAATACTGGAGTTAACTCTGATGCTCAAATGATTTGGCATGAGGATCATCTCAATTTAAATATTAAAGAGATCCTCAGAAAGGACCGTTATACGGGGAGAGAAGGACAATTAAATCATGACAAGTAAAAAGCATCATTTACGCCTTGCTGGAAAGGCCATCATTACTTGGCATTGCGGCAGATCTCCTACTATCTCCAATAAATCATCGCATGCTTTGTGGGTTATTCAGTGCAAAAATTTGAGCAGCATCGGGAAAGAAGGTTTCAATTTGCAGAGAAACAGAGCAGATAGCCTACATCCGAAAATGGGAGGAGACCTAAGACGCGAAGAACCTGACAACACGTCAACCTGGAAAGAAATGCCTAAAGTCTGGGCAAAGCTGGAGAAGGGCTCTCTTACTAGCTTCATGGAAAAGCTTGAGGACTATGACAAAGGTAGGGTTAACTTAGCCGTTTCCAAGATTTCTGAAAACTGGTCTAATGGCTCTTTTAAACTTTATGGAGTTAAATTTAAGCTGGATGCTGGGCTTATTTCAACTATGACTAGAATGTCCCACACTGGGCTTAACTTCTTTCGAGACCTCAAGGTATCCAACAATGCGGTTAACCTATTCCCGTGGAAAGAGAAAGAGCGGGCCAAAATAGGCAAGGCTACCGGGGGCTACTACAAAGCTGCAAATATCAAGAAGTTGTGGGGCTAGGTCCTGAATGCAATCATGGAGTATATTACGATTGAAGGTCGTTTCTCCAGGGCCCACACCTACCACTTCGTGCTCTTAAACCATTTCAGACACGACAAAAAAGTGTCTCTGCCCTACTACCTTTTTCGGTCCCTTTCTAGGTCCCTAAACAAACACAGGACTAACCCTTCTAGCCTGATTCTCCACAGCGAGCTCCTGCTACTCATCTATGAGCATTGCAAAACCCTCGCTTTGTAGGAAAATAAGCGGATTTCCACTTCCCTGGGTAAAAGAAAGATGGAAGAGGGAGAAACTAGCAAGGAGAAGGCATCATCCAGCAAGAAAAGGAAAAGTGCCCTCGGGTTGGAAACAAAGGACATTGTCAAGGAAAGCAGTGGTATGGAGACAGACGAATCTAACGGTGAAGACAGCTGGAAAGAAGAGGAGTTGGGCAACAAGGAAGAAAGTGAAGATTTTGAGCCTAGTCAAGATATCCCTATTCTAAGCGATCACCCTGGTAAGGACAATAGCCATCTGATAGAAGAAATGGCTCCCAAGGATAATGAGGAAACCAAAGTTAATTCTGAGAAGGAAATAAACAAAGACCTGACTAAGGAAAGGGATAGCAAGGACAAGGAAAGTGCTAGTGAGGGGCTTATCTTGGATAATCTCAAGAAGCTCTCGGAGGCCAGAATGGATTTCGACATACGGACCTACGAAACCCTGAAAAACCTAGAAAAGAAAGGGATAAATTCAGATAAAAAGAGGGAGGATGAAAACAGAGAGCATATTAATTGGAAGCAGGAAATGGAGAACAAGGTAAAATCACTGGAAGAGGGAAAATAAGTGATGAAAAATCTGATGGGAGTTATCCCAAGTATCCTCTCTACTGTTACCAAAAAATTGGAGGACATCACCAAGGTCTTTGACCATACTCCTAAACCGGTTGTCGATCTTGACCTGGAGGAGGAGACCATCCAGACTGGAAGTGGTGATGCTACCCCGATGGGCGGGACTGCGAAGGGAACCAGGGCCAGTATCAAGAAAGTTGTGGCTGTTGCTGCTAAGGACCCTCCCAACTTCAAAGACAACATCAAATAGCTACAAGAAATTAGCAGCACCCTGGCTAAAGCCCTAGAAAAAATCTGATTCCTAGATGGCCTGCTGGCTTTTCGGGGCTTTTGTGGGTTTTCTTCTGTTTTCTGCTGGTTTTTTCTTTTTGGTTCTATTCCTCTTTGTTTCTCATGGCTTTTCTGTTTAAGTCTTGCTTGTAAAGGGTTTTGGGGCCCCTTCAAAACCTGCTTTTTCATTAATCAAAAACATCAACCACTATCCCCAAGACTCATTATGATGTGGTAAGTCAACTGCGGAGAAATCCTACTCAAATATCCATACTTTAGTTACTCAAACTTTCGCCGAAACATAAGGACATCTTGGAACAAGCACTAGTTGAAATAATTGTGCCTCAAGATCTGGATATTGACAAATTTCAAGCCATGGTGGATCAGATGACAGGGCCTCATAATCTCACCTTTTATGAACATGATAATATCTCTTTGAGCCATTTACATAATACTCCCCTTCATATTGAAGTCTTAGTTTACAAACATCGAGTTAAAAGAGTATTAATAGATGGAGGAGTTGGTCTCAATATCTGTACCTTAGAACTTATCCATGCATTAGGCTTCTCTAAGTAGTCTATTGATCCACATAAAAAGATCACCATCAAGGCATATGATGATGAAGAAAGATCATCCAAGGGAACAGTGATACTACCTATTCAAGTAGGACCGATACAAAGGGACACTATGTGCCAAGTCTTAGACATAGACTTAACATACAATATTTTATTAGGTCATCCTTGGATACATGAGATGCAAGCAGTATCATCAAGCTACCATCAGTATGTCAAATTCCCATATAATGGGTAGGAGATTTCCATCTCTGCTGACAATAACCCCTTTCAACATTGCAATGTTATGGGGGTAGCCCAAGATAGCTTGGTTCCACATAACAGGGAAGCTCAAACTTCCTCAACATTAGATCATCATCAAGAAAAGCTCAAATCTTTATCAATAGATTTCAAACAAAAGATGAAAATCAAAGAGAAAGGCATGGGAGAATACTCTTTCAAACCCATGTTTCTATCCAAGTTACCAGCATCACAAAAATCTCATGGACAACCTTTTGCATCGACACATCAAGCAACACAGCCCATCACCAAGTTTGATGGCAAGTTTATCCAATTGGGCACCCTAGCACATGGATCAGAAGATAAAGACATCCTTATCTAGCTATACAAGGATAAGGTAGAAGACAGAGTTGCTACTTTGGAGGTAGCCATACCAACACAACATTATGGAAAGGGATTCCTAATCATGCAACAGATGGGATACAATGGCAAGGTACCTATAGGCAAGTGTCAAGAAGGCATTACAGAACCATTGGACCCTCCTTCACAATTTTCTTGAGATAAAACAGGACTGGGATATGGACACAACATACCCCGAAGGCAAAAACAAAATAAATATCAAAAACCTCAGTGGAAAGAAAAAAAGAAATGCAATGAGGACTCATGGAAAGAGAAACTACACCAAGGAGTAGAAACAATAAGGAAAGAGCGAGAACACTAGGAAAAAGAGAAATGACAAGAGGAGATCATCATTCAAAAATAAGAAGCATCTTATGAGGATGTACACCATGTTCACGAACCTATTCAAAACAAGGAAGAGTCACCACCTAAAGAAATCACTACTCCCCAAGGAGAAATAGTATATGAACAAATGCAAAGAGTACAAGAAGGCTCTAATTCTGAGTCCGCAAAAACTACAAGACTGGTATCAATTATTAGGGATCTCTTTTCACCCTACAACATACCTATCAACAACATTGAAAGGCTCTGGGACAGTACTTCTGAAACTAATTCTAATGACTATGAATGGGGAAGTTGTTCAAATGTTACTGAAGATGTCCCTGAAGGTGCTATTCATACACCCCTTTCTCAGGAAGAACAAGGCACGGAGTCTAGATTACTTGAATTTAGTCCACAACATATCTACGAAGCTAAGGAAAATGAACAGCGACACTACGAGCAAGTCTACATGGAAGATGATACCATTAAAGACCTTGACAATATCATTAACTTACCCAATATCCTAGACAACCTTAATGATACCTCTATCATGACACTTATTGCAGCTGACCTCGACCCACCAAATGACTCTTTACCGCTCGTATTTCTTGATTTAATAGACTGGGATGAACCTGAACACCATGACATACCTATTTTCCCATATGATGAATCCATTGTCCATTACCTATGTATATTCAACCCAAAAATAGGCTCTACCAGTGAACAAAATAACAATATCTGCAATCAAGAGGGTGCCAAGTCTCTTAGTCACAAAAATTAAAGAAATAAAGGATCTAATGTTGAAAACCGAGTCAATGGCAGCATTAGATCACAAAAAACTCAAAATAAAGGACACGTTTGAGGGTGAAAACCTTTTTAAGGCACCTAAGGATGAGAGTCTTGACACTCTGTTGGAACACTATCAGGAGCATTCACCCATATTGATTGAGCCCACTCAATCAATCAACATTGGTATAGAAGAAGTAGCTAAAAACATACACCTAGCCGAATCACTGACAGAAGAGGAAAAACCAAAGTTTATCAGATTCTTCAAAGAAATTAAAATCAATTTTGCTTGGTCCTATGCAAATATGGCCAGAGTAGATCCAAACTTAATCATGCATCATTTATCTATTTCTCCAGAAGCTAAGCCAGTCAAGCAAAAGTTAAGAAAGATGAATCCACATGTAGCATTAATGGTCAAAGTTGAACTAAAGAAGTTATTAGACTTCGAATTCATTCGACCTATAGACTATGTTGAATGGGTTTCAAACATTGTGCCAATTTCAAAACCAGATGGCAGCATCAGAATATGCACAGATTTTAGAGATGTCAACAAAGCCTATTCAAAGGATGACTTTCCTTTCCCTAGCATCAACATAATTGTGGATCTCACAGTGGGCCATGCAATACTCTCATTAATGGATGGTTTCTCTGGTTATAATAAAATAAAAATTGCACCAGAGGATCAAGACAAGACAACATTCACCTATCCTTAGGGAATGTATTATTGGAATGTCATGCCTTTTGGCTTGAAGAATGTTGGGGCAACTTATCAAAGAACCATGATGACAATATTTCATGATATGATGTATACATTCATGGAAGACTATGTGGATGGTTTACTGGCTAAGTCATTCACCTAGGCAGAACATCTTGGCATATTAGATAAAATCTTTCAAAGATTGGAGCAATTCCAAGTCAGGCTAAACCCTAAGAAGTGTGTCTTCGGGGTGACATCAAACAAATTATTAGGCTATATTGTGTTGAAAAGGGCATTAAAGTAGATCTAGCGAAGGTACAGGCCATCATGGAGATGCCACCTCCCAAGAACATTAGTCAACTCAGATCTCTACAAGGATGGCTACAGTCAATCAGGGGATTCATTGCCCAACTAGCAGATAAAAGTCTACCATTCAATCATCTGCTACATAAGAACATACCATTCAGATGGGAAGCCAAGTGTGTAGAATCATTCTATCAAATCAAGCAATGTCTAATAAATCCACCAATTTTAGTACCACCAATAGAAGAAAAGTCGCTCATTATCTACATATCAACAACGAACATATCATTGGGGGCACTGTTAGCACAATAAGATCAATAAGGCAAGGAATGAGCTATATATTACATCAGCAGAACATTAAATGGATATGATCTAAATTACACATTCATTGAGAAGGCTTGTTTAGCTGTAGTATTCGCCTCTCAAAAGTTTCGACATTACATGCTAGCTCACACAATCAAGCTAGTAGCAAAAATCGATCCACTCAAGTATTTACTCAGCAAAGCAGCTCTGATAGGCCGACTGGCTAAATGGGTCATGATTCTTAGTGAGTTTGATATCCAATACACAGAGCATCGAGCTATCAAAGGACAAGTAATTGTAGATCAATTAGATGAAGCACCACTACCAGATAAGCAACCAATGAAGGTAGAATTTCCAGATAGGGATATCCTTACTATTACACTCAAGCAATGGATCTTGTACTTTGATGGTTCCTACACTCAACATGGCTCAGGTGTCGGCATCTTGTTCATCACTCCTGAAGGGAACACCATTCCAAGATCATATAGACTCATGTTCCCATGCACCAATAACATCAATGAGTATGAAGTCCTAGTCACGAAAATCAAAATGGTTGTAGAATGGAGAATTATGGAATTGAAAGTCTATGAAGATTCCCAACTAGTTATAAATCAGATCAACAATGAATATCAGACAAAAGATGACAAGTTGCTGCCATACAAAAGAATGGTAGATGACTTCAAATAGTACTTTGTACACATCACCTTCAAGCAAATACTAAGGTTGGACAACAGAGCGGCTGATGCAATGGCTACTATCACTTTACTGCTACAAATTCCAGAGCAACAAAGTCATTACGAGTTTCTGGTAGAGCAACTGTTTTCCCCAGCCTATGGCAATTCTACATCCCACGTCATCTATGCCTTAACTGGTTCAGACTCTCCTTTATACGGGACAATCTATGAGTAACTTAAAACCAATACCCTACCCATTGATCTATCTCATAATTAAAAATGCAATTTTATCCAGCAAGCCGCCCGTTATACTTTAACAACTAATACTCTTTACCATCGAGGTCTAGATGGTACTCTTCTTCGTTGCCTTGATCGTAATGAATCTAACTCTTCTTTACACGAGCTTCATGAGGGTATCTATGGCATGCATTCAAGTGGTCCTACTCTCACTAAAAAACTTATGAGAATGGGATATTACTAGCCAACAATGGAAAAAGACTCTTATAAATTTGTAAAGAAATGTCCTAAGTGCCAAATTGATGGCAATCTTATCCATGCACCAGCATAGGAGTTGCAACTATTTACAACATCATGGCCTTTTTGTTAGTGGGGACTTGATTTGGTAGGGAAAATCCATCCTTCCTCTTCAAATGGGCACAAGTTCATAATCATTGCGATAGAGTATTTCACAAAATGGATTGAAGCAGTCCCATTGACCATAGTAACTAGAAAACAAATTGCCTCATTTATTCTCAATTATCTAATTTGTAGATATGGCATTCCCAGTTCTATTATCACAGACAATGGGCCTCCCTTCAAAAATTAGGATGTGCGAGAACTATGTGAACGATTCAAAATCCAACATCATTTTTCTACACCTTACTACCCACGGGGGAATGGTCAAGCAGAGGCATCAAATAAAACAATATTGAAAATCCTAAAGAAGAAAATAAATGATGCAGGTAAGGATTGGCATGTACAACTCAATCTGGAACTCTGGGGATATAGGACTAGCATCAAGACACCTATAGGAGCTACGCCATATTCATTGGTGTATGGGTTAGAAGCAATTTTACCTCTTGAGGTAGAAATTCCATCACTCAGAGTATCTTTAAAAGGCCTCATTCTAGATGAGGTGTATCAAGTAAACTGATTGCAAGAACTAGAGCTTCTGGATGAAAAACATAAACATGCCTATAATCACCTCAAAGCATACCAATAGCGCATGTGCAGAAGCTACAACCACAAATTCATCCCTAGGATTTTTAAATTCGGCGATCTTGTACTAAAAGAAAATCCCAGAAATCAACAGGATCAGTAAAAGAAGGGGAAGTTTGAACCTAACTGGTTAGGTCCCTATGTTATCATATCAGCCTATGGATCAGGCACCTATTAGCTAACAAATTTAGAAGGAGATGTGCTCAATGAACCGATCAACAACATCCATTTGAAGAAATTCTATACTTGAGTGGTCTAATGCACAGAAAAAGTGAAAAATACAAAAAAATTGAAAAATCTGAAAAATACAAAAAAAAATCAGAAAAAACAACAAAAAGGTGCAATAAAAACAAGTGGTGAAAACTTGGCAACAGGTGCTATTTTTGAGGGGAACAACTTCTCTATCTATAATTACTCATATCTTTTGCATCCGAAGTCAAAGAGAATGGCCATTACCCAACACTTTTACATAGCATTTTCTCGGACACACTTTGCGTAGTCAATGTCCTTAGTTATCTAAAGATGAGTTCATTATATCCCACCATGGCTTGGTAACCACTGTAAATATCCACATTAATAGGTATCTAGAGCTAGGGGCAGCATTCCTCCGACTTTAAGAATTCCAACAACAAGCAAACAAGAATCACAACATGCTAAGGAAACCCTGTCAATAACAACTCATCAGTCATGAAAGAAAAATACTAATCCAATTAACAAATTCAACACACACATGATGGATGATTTTCTGAATTATAATTTTTTTACATCTTGCATGAAGTTTTGGCTATTTTTCACTTCAACTTTTTGAATCATTGGATCTCCTTAATTTCTCAATGATGCATTGAGCTAGAGAAAGTAGCAGAGGAGTCTAATACTTTTTTTTTGGTTTTTTGTATGTGAGGCGATCACTTGTACTGTGCAAATTTTGTCTTGAGATGTGATTAGAAACATATCACTAAAGACATTGTTCCACTTTGCATATACAAATGGTTCAATCTTGTCTGTTTTATGCAAGCAACACTCAGGTCATCATGGTTCAATTATACCTCGATACTTGTGTCATCTTGCAATATCAAAATCCATGTAAGTTATACTCAGGTTGTTATGGTTCAATTATACCATTTTGCTTGTATAAACTTCCAACATGTCAAAATCTCAACCATGACAAACCAAAACAAAGCAAAAACATGTGACTACACAGGAATGACAATGAGAAAATGAGGGTGATCAATTAGTTGCATATCATTTTAAATCTTGCATTAGTTGCATATCATTTTAAATCTTGCATTTAGTTGCATATCATTTTAATCTTGCATTAGTATCATCTCACATCATTATCATTATCATACATCTCATTTTCAAGATACATCTCACATCATTATAATTATCATACATCTCATTTTCAAGATACATCTCACAAATCAAATTCATCACAACAACCTATCATTATATCATCACATCTTCATCATAAATCATATCAATCAATGAGAATTTATCAAATCAAGAGCATTTATCTAAGCATCATCATCATAGAAACATCATATCAAATGCATAAATCATCATCAATAAAATGCATCACATGTGGATCAAAAAATTGGTGTCGAATATATCTCAAAAATGGTCAAAATATACAAGGAATGTCATGTCTATCAAAATACAACAAAATTATCAAAATCCAACAGAGACAAGTCTCTCAGGTATGACTATCTCCTGAGGCTAACGATCTCGCAGTGGATGTCCCAACTCCTAGATCTTTGGGTGGATCATTTTGAGAAGGCCCTATAACACCTCTACTCTTTGTCTCCATTGAACTCTGAGCTGATCGACTAGCTGCATAGCTAGGAGCTCTATGCTCTCTAGGGACTAGCTCCTCATATAAACACCTGTAGTACTCGACCTCCTTGGTCATGTATCGTATCTCCCTCAGTGTGTCTCTCATAAGAGTACCAACCATCTCTCTCTGCTAGTTCCTATGCTTGACCTAAATTCTCTATCATTGTATCTCGCTCTGGTATGATCTATGTAATCTGACGCTATTGAGCTAGTACCTGCGCATGCAACTCTTGCACTATAACCTACAACACTTGAATCTATGAATACTATCGATGCGATGGTAGCCTAATCAACACTAGTACCTAAGTGGTAACACTACCTCCCTATCCACTGGGTCGATTGCCTAAACTCCTCTGAACCACCCACAGCTGCTAGCACCTCGCTTGCTCTGCCAACCCCACCAGCCCCAAGAACCAAACCTCCTCTACCTCCATCACCACCCACTCGTCTGACTAATCCAATCCTCCCTTTTTCTCCTCTATCTCCTCTCCCATATCCCCCTCTATTTCCTCTCCCCCTCCATCTCCTCCTCTATCTCCCCATCTCCCTCTACCACCTCCCCTCCCATCTCCCTCATCATCTCCTCCATCATCTCCATATTCATCCTCCATCTCCTCTCCCTCCTCTCTCCATCTCACTAGCCTCTCTGGATACTCATCCTCATCATCATCAAAGGCAGGAAGCATCTCTTCCAGATCTGATATCCGTGCCACTGCATGTGCTACGAAGTACCCTGCAAACTCCTTTGTCATTCCCGCATCCACTATCCTAGCCCTGTAATCCCATATTTGTCCAACCAAGAGCATGTACTCCTCCACAGCCATTGCACTATCAATAGTCGGACCCCACTCTAGCATGTCTTGTCTTTGGTGAGCCTATAAGCATGCTCCCTACGGTATACCCCGTTGTCGACCATACTGCTGCTAAACATAGCTATGCAAAAATATCTCAACGATAAAAGTTGTCCGCCCAATTAGGTATCTTGACATATAAACATAAGGCATCTCTAGCCCATCCTCAACCCATACCTCATAGTCCATATTCGGTCTCCAGATGACCATATCAATATCATCCAAAACCCTCTTCCAATGCTCTAGCTTACCCAGCTTATGCTAGACAAATATACCTGTATACCCATATGCATAGGCTTGACCAATCGGCCCATCCCTATCTTCCTGTGGCCTCGCTACAGGAATGTGCTCCCAAACCCACACCTACAATAGTGTAACCCCCGCTGATAAACTGCTATACCCCAAATATACCACCTGGTGCAGCTCCCTGTACAAGTGTGCTAGCATGCAGGATCCCCAAGCGAACCTGCATCCCTGTGTAACCATGTCCTCCAACACCAATCCCAAGCCCACTGCCATTCCCTTTGACCTCTAGTCAGGACACAAGAATCCACCTACACAACCTACCAATATAGAGGGTAAAGGAGCATACTCAAGATCCACAAAATCTTGCCAAGGGATCTCGTATCCGCAAATCTGATCATCATGGAATACCTGGTGAAGAGCCTCTAGCCACTAGTACATTTGGGTCAAGATTTCGACAGCCAATCGTTGGATTTCTGACCACATTTTGTCGCCCTACCGACAAAAATGGCCATTGAAAACTTTGTGTCAGAAGTTTTGACTATCCTCGTGGTCGTCGCAATTTTGACATTACCACAACCTTTCTAGCGGCCAACATGCATGCTCATTCCGCGAACAAATATCGTCGCCATCTTGGGTTGTCGTCGGAATTCCGACTCCAAAGTATAAAATTTCAACAGAGGAGTGTTGTGGGATGCAAAGCATCCTTGTCGGGCGTTTCAGTAATGGGCGTCGGAATTCCGATGATGAGAGATGATGTGGGTCGAATGGCTTTGCCATCGGTGCATGAAAGCATTGAACGAGTTCTACTTTTAAAAATTACATGAAACATTTTTAAATTATTTGATTCAGTGTTATTTGCAAAAAATGATTATCAATGATGTTTCCTTTCTCCAAGAATTGTCTACGACCTTTCCGTCAGATAATATGTAACATCGAATGACTAAATTTTTTCTTTACAATTGCTTATTTAATTTATGTATTATCTCAGCTGAATTAAAATTTATATCTGTACAGAAGAAAAACATACAAGTTGAAGAGTCTCTTGCATGCAAACTTCCTAAAAGAAAGCAAGCAGACATTATCTTGAATGACATGGAAACAAGCTCATTTGCTGCCTAGAAGAGAGCAATTGGAGAATGGCAGAGGAAAGTGTTTAAGGGTGATAAATAGATAGATAGTATGCAATACAAACAAACAATGTCTGGAGTGTCTGATGTGACGTCTCTAATTTATGTTCGAAGGGTCTAACTGGTTTTGGAGTTCCTATGAAACCTATTGGGCCACGCTTGGAGGAAATCAATGTGTTCATGCAAGGAGCACCTTTTTTCTATTATGAGAATGATACTTTTGCACCTAGGGATATTTGGAAGTCAATATCCAAAAATTTCTATATTGTGGAACAAGAGTTGGCGGACTCGAAGTATAATTGTCAGCTTTCAGAAGACCAAGAGGTTATGTACACAATCTCCCAATAGAAGAGCAATTTCAAGAATTACCTCTCCCCCCCATGACTATTCAGGAAGCACTTCCTCAAATAGAGGACTATTGGCCTCCATGGGATCAAAGAAAAAAATTAAAGCATAGACTCTAGATGATGTGGTGGTGTCCTCCGTGAAGAACTCTACACTATAATTGAAAATTCACGAGGGAAACTGCAAGATAGTGAAGAGAAATACAATCTTGAAAAGTGGGAAGAATGGATCTTGGTTTGGGTGGGGCCAAGTCAGGTGGCTCCTCTAGAGGTTGACGAGATAGAAATCATATTAGGATTTGAAAAAGATCACACTCGTGGAACTTCATGTGCAAGTGATCGATTGCGGTGTTTGGGTAATGCATTCCAAATAGATACAGTTGCATTCCAGATAGATACAGTTGCATGCCATCAAGACTATATCTATTTGGAATGTAACTGTATCTATTTGGAATGCATTACCCAAACACCACAATCGATCACTCGTACATGAAGTTCCACGAGTGTGATCTTTTTCAAATCCTAATATGATTTCTATCTCGTCAATCTCTAAAGGAGCCACTTGACTTGGCCCCACCCAAACCAAGATCCATTCTTCCCACTTTTCAAGATTGTATTTCTCTTCACTATCTTGCAGTTTCCCTCGTGAATTTTCAATTATAGTGTAGAGTTCTTCACGGAGGACACCACCACATCGTCTAGAGTCTATGCTTTAATTTTTTTCTTTGATCCCATGGAGGCCAATAGTCCTCTATTTGAGGAAGTGCTTCCTGAATAGTCATGGGGGGGAGAGGTAATTCTTGAAATCGCTCTTCTATTGGGAGATTGTGTACATAACCTCTTGGTCTTCTGAAAGCTGACAATTATACTTCGAGTCCGCCAACTCTTGTTCCACAATATAGAAATTTTTGGATATTGACTTCCAAATATCCCTAGGTGCAAAAGTATCATTCTCATAATAGAAAAAAGGTGCTCCTTGCATGAACACATTGATTTCCTCCAAGCGTGGCCCAATAGGTTTCATAGGAACTCCAAAACCAGTTAGACCCTCTGGACATAAATTAGAGACGTCACATTAGACACTCCAGACATTGTTTGTTTGTATTGCATACTATCTATCTATTTATCACCCTTAAACACTTTCCTCTGCCATTCTCCAATTGCTCTCTTCTAGGCAGCAAATGAGCTTGTTTCCATGTCATTCAAGATAATGTCTGCTTGCTTTCTTTTAGGAAGTTTGCATGCAAGAGACTCTTCAACTTGTATGTTTTGCTTCCATATAGATATAAATTTTAATTCACGCTGAGATAATACTTAAATTAAATAAGCAATTGTAAAGAAAAAATTTAGTCATTCGATGTTACATATTATCTGACGGAAAGGTCGTAGACAATTCTTGGAGAAAGGAAACATCATTGATAATCATTTTTTGCAAATAACACTGAATCAAATAAATTAAAAATGTTTCATGTAATTTTTAAAAGTAGAACTCGTTCAATGCTTTCATGCACTGACGGCAAAGCCGTCTGACCCACACCATTATGCATAATAGAACAAATCAATATAATAGGCTATTATAAAGAATATATACAAAAATATGAAAGAACATTAAATTACCATTACAAACCCATAAACCATTAAATAGTGAAAATAGATATAAATTTGTAAATGTCTCCCTATAAACACCACAACCATAACCAAAACAAAAAAAATTCTTACCCACAAAAACTTAGCTGGTGAGTTGCAAGTCTACAACATCTCTCAGATGATCAAACCGTTTCTTAATTTTGTTCTTCTGGTTAGTCAATGGATTTAGTTGCATGTTCAAGTTTACTATTTGAAGCCTTCTATTTTTCTATATTTGAGACATAATAAAATTCTTGTGAGTAGGAAATTGATTTAGGAGTTACGTGTGAAGAATTTGGCAAAGTAAATGATGACAATCAAACTCAAATTTTATTTGTCTTGATTAAAGACTTTTATCCTGATGGCATTAAATTAAAGTTCTTTCTCTATTTTTTGGTGATCTCTAGAGCAAAGGTTGCTTTGCATCGACCTGGGATACATTTAACTTGTGTTGTATCTGCGGAAATATGTATCCTAGGACAATGCAATGCAACCTCTACTCCACCAATACCAGATAGAAGAGAAAGTACTTTAATTTAAAGCCATCACAATAAAATGCTTTCAAGACATATACTAGGTATAAAAGGAAGCCTACCCTATCATTTGAAGGGGTTTACCTACAATTCAATTCCAAGTGAACATGCAATCAAGCATTCATCAAGAATTGAAGGAGAAATCAAGTTAATAAAGATATTTAATAAAGATATCATCTTTTAAATTAAGAAATGGGCAGGAGATTAAGAATACAAACCTTCCATATTGCACACTTCAAGGTATATTAAAATCAGTTTAAAGTGTATTCATTTAGGAACCTTTCATAAAATATTCTCAACTTACATATAATAAAAGGATCTGCTCCACCAATACCAGATAGAAGAGAAAGTACTTTAATTTAAAGCTATCGGGATAAAATGCTTTCAAGACATATAATATCAAGTGATCTCTTAGTTATAAAATCAATTCAATTCCAAGTGAATAGGCAATCAAGCATTGAAGGAGAATTCAAGTTGGTGCAAGTGAATTTGGAAGACAAAAGGGCTTAATGAAGCCAGTAAAGACTTTTGAAGGTCTTAGGAGTGAAGAGCCAATCAATTATGCACACAATGAAGCCATTAAAGACAATCACTGTTAGCATAGATTGCAGGATATGCACAAGATGTGTTTGAAATGGATTTAGAAACTTCCAACCAAATGTGATTAGTGAGTATAGATGTTGTAGTGCAACTGCCCAGGTACACATGCATGCAAAATATGTAAGCTTAGATAAGGCACATGAACTATTTGACATAATGCCTCAAAGATCACCCAATATCCAATGACGGTTGGGAGAAAGAAAACATCAATTTTTTCATAATCTTAAATATTTCTTTATTCATCACTATAAATATATTATGAATATAGTGTCAATATTGCAGAAATTTATTCTATTATGAATGCAATATTTAGGGATGTAATCTTTATATATATTTTTTAATTAGGAAAAGGTCCTAATACAATCCCCAACTAATTAATCTACAGAAAGATACCACTAAAGAAAGAAATTCAATCATCACCACTATGGTCTTGAAGGATTTTAAGACACTTGGATTCCTATTTTGGCCTGCTTTTCCTTGACCCTATGTTAAGATAGTAAACTAGTTTGAGAGAATCCATTGGGTGGGAAATTGTGTATGGTTGCAATTATTTTCATGCATGGAAAGTGATTTAAAGTTTGGACCAATAGAGGATAAGTATTTCTTGAACCTTCAAGGACATGTGTAGAGCACCGCATGGATGTTTCTCCATTATTGAACTCATTGAATATGTAAGTAAATTATTTTTGGTTGATGACACAGTAAGTGTGGTATTTGTCTTTTCGATATGTTGTGGATAATATTAATCAAATATGGAATTTTTTTGATGCTATATACACTATGTTTTGGATTGAATTTAGGTAAGCGAAGAGGTAATGGAAGAATAAAAGAGGTACACAAAGGAAGAAGAGTGAAATAGGTGGTTTGGGATGGAGGTTACAAGTATATATGATAATTCGTATGGATAATTTGTTGTCTATAAAGAGGCAAATAAGCTATCACAACTTCAACATGAATGAATGCCTCATCTACAGAAGTAAAAGGTACCTCTAATGGTTTCAAAATTTGTCAAAATAGTTATGATATACCAAATAATCAAGTGGAATATCCTTTAGGTAACTAATATTATCTTCAAACTATTTATTTTGATTTTCATCATATCCTTTCCATGTGAATTTCCCTTGGTTTTAGTCCCATTTTTTCTTTATTTTATATATATTCAAAACAAAATTTATAGATGCATGCCTCTACTTGTCTCACCACTCATTAATTGTTTGGGATTTTCATTCCATTCACCAAGGTTGGCATCTATTCTAAGACTTTGTGTCATGGCCAAGCTAAATTATTTGCCTCTAGTTTCTCTCCAATCTAGTCACCTAGTAGCATGTGAAATCTATCTCTTCCTAATTATTATTCTCTCCATCTTGTTAATGAACATTTCATTAATGAATCCTTCCTCAAGATTCTTTCCCAAGTAATAATCTTGCATATTGGAAAATAAATTATGCTTCTATTTTTCCAAGCTACTCTTCCTTATAATGTTTAGATTTATTCTAAAGTGCTCATTGTGACTCATGTTTACTACTCTTCCTATTAGTCTCATTCCAATATCTCCTACAAAAATATGGAATGATTACATTTATATTTTATTTGTGTCTCCTAAATATCCACAAAATTTGGAACAATAATACAATTTTTCAATAATATTTAATTGTAAAAGAAAGGATTAAAATGGAACTAAACACTCTAAATAAATTAATCAGGGTTAAAGGGATAAACTAGGATCCATCTTCTTATAGTCTAGGCCTTAGAATAGATTTTATTAACACTTCACCTTTTGCCCTCTTTTCAATTCAAGTTAGTTTAGGACAAAAAGCATCACAAGATTGAAATATCAGATGATCAAGTTCCAGCTATTCAAGCATTCAAAAATTCAACGTAAGTCCCCTTGTGATACCAGCAATCACATCAACCAACTATGTTTATCCACATGTCGTGACCTGACATACCAGAACCTTCGAGTTGTCTCAAGTGATCCTTAAGCAAATCTTCAGCATTTGAGTAACTTTTTTCAAGAGAGGATAAGATACTTTTGGATATTTTATTCTACGTTCGCATGTGCATAAAAAACACATCAACACCTCCCACTTGTCAATGGATAAGCTAAAGTTGCTCTATAATGAATGGTTTATAAGGCACACCACTTGATGAAGGTTTTACAAATGGGGTGGCAAGTTGAATGGGTTTGATCTTGGGACAATCTACATGGTTAAATGTGCTTGATTTAGAGTAGTATTAGTATGGGTGACCTCCTAGGAATCCCTAATGCTTCACCGCTATGAGCATCACTTTGATGAAATGAGTACTAAGTGATCCATTCTTATGAGGGGTTCATGTAAACTACTTATGAGAATGGGTCAGCTTGACTCTAAAACTATGCAAGTGAATTTTGATATAAATATCATAGTATGAAAGTCTTGTGAAAACACTCATTCTTCTAGCATTGAAAGTTGTGAGAGAGTTATTAAGGGGATTCTCGTGTGTATAGATTCAATGTATAAGTTCAAGACAGATATTGAGGTGATATTTCTTTCCTTTTGGTACATCAATCTTTAAATTGGATGTTCTTTTGCCTTCATGGTAGGGAGTAAGTAATTTTTATGTGGGTTACTTTTTTCATTATTGGATTATTAAGGAAAACATAGTTTGTGAAGAGGAGGTTTTGCTTGTTATCTTATAAAAAAATTGGGTATTAGCTATTATAATAAATGATAGACAAAACAATGTCCTCTAAGGCTGTTGAAAAGAAATATCTATATTGTGGATTCTCTTCCCAATTTATCTTCAAAGTTATTTAGTAAATATTTGGGAAACCAAAATAGGGTATGTTGATTTGCAAAGGAAGAACTAAATACAAAAATTCCCAAAAGAAGATGTGTTAGCTAATTATTTTTACAAAGTGATTATTGTACTACCTTACTTTGTTTTGTCTTAGCTTGAAAAAAAAAGTCTAGTTTAGATTATTTTCCTATAAAGCAAAATGGTCTAACAATATTGTTATCAAATGCAAATATTTAGAAGCTATTCCATATGATATTCTTGATAAAACCATTTCTTTTATAGAATCTAGAAAGGTAAATATTTTAAGATTTGAATATGGAGATGGCCACCCAAGATCTAGAGGTCTAATGGAAAGCACAACAAAATGAGAAGATCAATATGACACGAATAAACTATATTCCTATCAATGAATTCAAGTTTACAATATGAATGAATGAGATTATAAATAGAACCCCTTGATTATATAGGTCATGTAGGACAATAATAATTTGAAATAAATGTCCACAACACATCCGATCTCCTTCAAGATAAGCATTAAAATATGAAGTACACAACCTATCTTCCCTACAATGAGGAAAATACAAATTATCTAACACCAGAAGATGCAATCAACTTCACTCCAATGGCTTCCTGAAAAACAAAGCATGATCTATCTAGCCATAGTTGGAAATTTTTCATACCATTTAAAATAATGTCTCCCATTACCAATGACTGATTGATCAATGTCGGCCCCCGTTCCCCGCTACGGCCGTGGCATATGAAGATATGATTACCATATTGATGTGTAAGCTACCAGTAGAGTCTCCCACACCTGGAGGGAAGTTGATCAACCATCAAATCAGTGACCACTTTTCTTAATGGCTTACACCGAAACAATCTTATAACTTTTAGTTTGTCTGGAACCAAAAAAATTAATGATACCAAGGTGACACGTGTTATGTTCCACTCAACGCAAAAAGAATAAAATATTTCCGGGATCTTAACTCTGGTGACAGTTAATTTTTTTAACATGTTATCTATATTAAAGATTATTGGATAATTTTTCTAATTCTTGCTATTTTTGGAGAAGTTTGAAGGGAGGAGATAAAGGGTTAGAATGCTTAGAGAATGAATGAAGAAGAAGCCAATTCCATAGATAAAAATTATAATTATCATGGGGAGGGACATTAAAATGATATGCTTCGAGTGGGGAGGTGCATTAAAATGATATGATATGCTTCGAGTGGGAAACTCCTTATGGGAAGTGACATGGATAACGAGACCTCCTATAATTGTGTGTGGAATTTAGGTTGAGTCAAGGGAAAATAATCTTTGATTGAGCAGGTATTAAAGAAAAGAATCTTTGATTGAACAGAATCATTATCATTTGTTTTTTTCCCGAGTTATTGGACTGCTAGTGATTCAGTTATGTTTATTAGTTATTTCTATAGCTTCAATTTTGTAATATTTAATTGTTTTATTCAATCTAAAAATAATAATAATTGATATTTACAAAATGCTACTGGTCAATAAAAATTAGATAATATGATTCTTAAACTTCCCTTAGTGGGATGATAAACTAACAAAAAAATGATACATTTTTAGATCCACTTTGACATACTATGTTAGTTGCCCTTAAATCTCCAAAAGATATAAAAAAGAAATGATAAAATGGAATCCTCCCTTTATTGGCTTTAAAACTGAACTTTGATGGGGTGGCTAGGTATAAACCTAAGATTTTTTATAATGAAGAGATCTTGTGAGCTATTTCAATTTTTTTTTATCTATTGGTCTAGAATATGAGGCTAAGTTTTAAGCCTTCTTGAATAGTTTGAATCTCTGCAAAGAGAAGAATCTTGCTAATATAGATGTGAAGTGGATTCTCGAATTTAAATAAATGCAATTAGCACACATAAATTTGTAAATTAGAAAGTTCAAAATATTACATGCTCCATTTGAAATTTTCTAGATAGCTTACACGATGTACGAGTGACTACCAACTATACCTATGAAAAATACATTTTGGAGGTCATTTTGAATGACAAAAAGCATTGGGAGAATCTATAGTTTGGATTTCATTCATATTGTATTCCCTCGGATTGGCCAAGGAGATCCCAAGGTAGGTTTCAGTTAATTATCTTTTCACATTCATGTGGCTGTCATAAGTGTCCATGGCCTTTCTTTTACTCCTACTAAGTTTCAAAGGATGGACGATGATGTACAAACTTAAACCAAGTGATTGTTGTAATGAATGGTGTTGTAAAGGTCATAGGATAGGTCACTATTCTTTAATGTTTCCAAGGTAAACATTTACATGGAGGTATAGTGTATGAAGAATTTCTTATAAATTTCATTCTTATTCTCATAAAAAAGCATTGTGTAGCTAGCAAATGCCTTCATCGAGGAGATGAAAGAGGTAGTTCACGATGAGAAGCCAAAAGGTTGGGTTTCTTGGTGGATATTCGATATTAATTTTATGTCTTAACCAAGCCACCTTCTAACCATGATTAAAGATAAATATAAAAGGTTAAAACAAGACAAATATGATGAGCCCAATCTCATACAAAATTATGTGATTTATATATATACACATTAAGACATTCCCTTAAAAGGATGAAAAAAGCAAATGAAAAAGAAATCATTTATAGAAATTTCATCATTACAGAATCAATAAACCAAATGAATCTGAATCACCACATATCCTCCCAGTTTCTCCTCCACACCACAAAAAATCTGATAAACTAAAGAAGTGACAACCTAATATTTTAGTCAAGAAGCTACTTCTTCAACTGGTGAAGAAACTTACTATAGTTGTTGAATGAGGATCCTCCTTCCTTCACCACATCTCTACTGCTTCTCATCAATTTGGTGATGTGCTTCCTTATCTCTGCGCCATCTTCTCCCACCAGCAACCTATCAATGGCTCTAACAATCTCCCCCTTCTCTATTATTCCATCCTTATTCGATTCCAGAGGCATGGAGGGAATATACCTTACTTTCTTCTCTTCTTTGGGAGCTCCTTCAATAACACCAAAAACAACCAGTCTAACCAAAACGCAAGAAGGAAAATAAAAAAATTACGAAGAAGCGTGACTCTGTCTTACCATCCTGAGCAAGGGTCCCAAGAGAGACGAGCCTCAGAATGAAGTAGTGGATGGCACAGTTGGCGACGAGTGATGCGTGGAAAGCAAAGAGAGGAATCTTATAGAAATCGGCTACCATCTTTAACCCAAAACATGTCATTGCGTCTACTATTATATCAATGATCTTGTGCTCTTCTTCCCTCTCGTTGATCTCCTCAATAAGGCTCTTAATTACAAAAGGTGCCATGTTGTTATCTAATGCTTGCAATAGATTTGGAATGTTGGTGCGTTTGTCATCAGGCGGCAAGCTTGTCACACCAATATTGATCTTCCCCGCCATGATTAAACCCACATGTTCACTACAGAGGCGGGATTTTGTAAAGAGGCGGGATTTATGAAATGACTTGGTCTTTTTTTTTTTTTTAAAGTAATGCACGTTGTTGTCAGAATTTCGATGAACGCGGGCACTTTTTCTAAAAAACCCTAAATGTCATTGCATTATCGTCGGAATTCCGACGAAATCGGGCATTTTTTCAAAAAAAAAACAAGTTTTATCACAATATACCTTCTCTGTCAAAAACCTTCGTCGGAATTTTAGGCTAAATGTATTAGTGAGCCCATCCTCCTCCATCTGCTCATATGGAAATAATGCCCCAATCACTAGAATCCGTAGAATCCAATAACAGTTCTCAAGTGTGACTGTTATCTCGCCAGTAGTCAAATGAAAGGTGTTCATATCACTATGCCACCTCTCTACCAAAGGAGTCAACAAACCTCAGTTAATGATATACCGAGGCATGTCCAACAAAGAGGATAAACCAAATCTCTCAATAATATCTCTATCGGCTTGTGTCAAACGCGAAATCAAGGACCATGGTCTCAGAAATCACTCTCCCAACTGGAGTATGCCAAGATGTGCCTGCAAAAAAACAAATGTCCAACATTAGTTCTCATATCCATCCAATATATCCAATCAAAACAAAATTAACTTGAAACAACAAAACATCAAATCAAGTTCCATATCAAAAATCAAAGACTCATAATGCAAGCATCATATCGAGAAATCATATCAAAGACTCATAACGCAAGCATCATATCAAGAAATCATATCAAAAACTCATAAAGAAATCACCATATTGAGAAATCAAATCAAAGACTCATAACACAAGCATCATATCAAGAAATCATATGAAAGACTCATAATGCAAGCAACTCAAAGACCCATAACGCAAGCGACTCAAAAATCATATCAAGTATCATATCAGGAACCATATCGGAAAACATGAATCAAAACTCATATCAAACATCAAATTCAATCACAAGGCAAAAATCAAAGATCCATATCAATAGAAAATTAGGATCCTCATTCAAACAAACAATCAGCTTGACACTTCATAAACGACAACAATTTTGGTAGACTCTCAATCATCATATCAAAGACTCGGACATCATCACAATAGGAAAAACATTAGCTCAAATCCCATCCCAAAACACTCAGAAGACACCTATCCACCCCTAAACCATCTACCTCACTTATTCCCCCACGATGCAATCTTCCAAATCCTCTCTACCCATTTTTCTTGCTCACGCGCTAAAGCAGTGCTTCCACGCACTAGGCTGCTAGACATGCGCTACCCAAACCCTGCTATATGCTAAGACATTTACCCTATGCGCTAAACTATCTCTACACGCTAACCAAAGATTCCAATGCACTAACCTAAGAACCCTATGCGCTAGGTTAACCCTACGTGCTACCCTATGCACTCCACGTGCAAACCTGTTAACCTTATGCATTAGAACACCCTAGGCGCTATCCTAAACCTTTGACACACTGCAAGATAGACCAAGGACACTACCCTAGATGGAAAACCCTATGCGCTAATGTCCCTATCATATGTGCTAGGAGAAGAACCCTATGCGCTATCCTAAACCTTTGACGCACTGCAAGGCAAACCAAGGACACTACCCTAGATGGAAAACCCTATGCGCTAATGTCCCTATCGTATGCACTAGGAGAAGAACCCTACGCGCTAAACCATGAAAATTGGAAATAAAAAATTAAAAATGTGACTAAATTCAACAAAATAAAAAACAAACAGGGCAAAATTAAGATGACTTACAAGTGGACCATACGCGGCGGGCCTCTGGTATCAGCAAATGTGCTCAAAACGATGAGAAGCATAGGGAACTGACATTTTGTCACTCTCACAAGATGTCAAAAGGTGCAAATAGTACAAATGAAATCACTTTTTACCTTTTTATAGGGAAAAAGTCAAAAAGGGTTAGTAGGTGGGGCATGTATTTTGCTCATTTTCTCACTTTTAACCCTATCAAACATCATTTTTTGGGAGATGAATCAATAACTTTGCATTCAACACAGCCAACATTTAAAAATGCCATTAATTCACAAATGATCATCAAAATCATTAAATTTTTCAAAACTCATTGATTCATCTCCCGAGGGGGCATCATCAATATCATTCATCCAATCTAGGGTACGACATCATCATATTGACATCTCGACACAAAAATCATATCTGGCAATTTTCTTTGAATCAACATGTGCACACACATCACTTCAAAGAAGGGCAAAATGTAGATGTATAAAAATGACCACTTTCCTAAGTGAATATTTAATATTCATTTTAACTCCATTCCTCTATTTAATTAAATTTTGTTTAATTAAATTATTCACATTCATCTATTTGATTAAATAAGTTATTCAATTTATATAATTAAATTCACCTAAGCCTTTCATAGCCTTTAATTAAATAAATCACTTTATTTAATTAATTTCCCTTTCTCCCCTTTTAATTAAATTTACATTTAATTAAATTGTTCATTGTAAATAAATAAATCTAATTTATTTATTTAAATTCCCCACTTGTATTTATGCAAGTTGCATCTATTTTAGTTAAAATAAAGTAATTTATTTTAATTAAAATTACCCTCCATCCACTTTCATTCTCATACATATCCCACTTGCCTTTTTAAACCCCCTTCTAGATTCTTCTAATCACTTCTAAATTAGCCTAACCCATCTCCTAAATATTGTCACATCCCTAAGCAAAGGGAAGTCACTTCTCAAACCCTCAAAGTCTTTGAAAATCATTAAAGGCTTTATGTCTTCAACAAGTTAACCTTGAAAGTCTTCCAAACCATTAATGGTTAACTCAACCCTCTTGCATGATTAGAGACTTTCTCTCTAACTCAACCTTCATCTAACCCAAGGGTCTCATCAAGCATTGATGGCTTTAACCTTGGTTATCCCTTTAACCCTTGCACACGAGTTTACCCCTTTGGTAAAAGCTTTATCTAATGGATAACCCTAACCTAACCTTAACCCTTACCTCCTAAGGTAACCATGAGGTCTTCTCAAGCATTTAATGCTTCTTACATCTCCTCTCAAGTAGTCTTATATTGACAATTGTCACCATTTCATTGGTGAGAATTGTAAACATGGATTGATAACTTTCAATCCTGGTCCTTCATAAGATCATCCAATCGTGACCATCCATTGCCCTGGTTTTCCTATAAATAGAGACCTCATTCATCCATTTTCATATCGAAGTCTTTAGTATCAAACTTATAGACATTTTATTAAGCATCTAACCTAGAATCATTTTAATCAAACATTTAGCCTCTCTTTGAATAGAAATCATCTAAATAAGCATTTTTAGAAGCATTTCTAATTACCAGAGCATTATCATATTAGACTAGCATAGCATGTTAGGATAGTTTTTACTAACCATTTCATCTTATTATCATATCCATACTAGTTTAAATCGTGTTAGATTTAGTATCATGCATAACTAGGAATGCATTCATGCTAGATTGATCAATATCCCTCATTCTCATGGTTGTCATCCCTAAGTCACTTTGCTCAGTGATCTGAGAGAAAAGGTATTGGCTTGAGGGGTCTTGTCAGATAGAGAACAATGGAACATCCCTTGGTAAGTTGATTTATTCAATATAAATCCATAACTTGCACCAAGAGTCCCATTGGTGTGTGGACTTGTCCAAAAACCGAAATTCAAGTTTCATCCCACTTTTCCCGCACACAAACATTATAAACATTAAGTGAGGTGCACAACACGTTATCCCAACATTTTCCTACTTACTGTATACATTGTAGAAGGGTTAATCAATTAAATACATCATCATAGTCATACATGAAACCACATGAATCCACAACATGCTCTCATACTCCATCAAGATACCTTCAATAAATCCAAAGTGACTACCATCTCAAGCAAGAAATCCTCTCATACTCCAATATTCCACCTATAGAAAAAAATGAACAAACCAAGGTGAACATACACCAATCCAAGAATACAAGCATCAAATCCTATGTGATAACAAAGGCTCCAAGCTATTGTCACACTATTGTATTTGGTACCAATTTCCAACGAATGTTTGTTGAAACTTCGACAAACTTTAAAATTTCGTCATTTTTTTGACGTGTCATAATTCATCGAAACCTTGACAAAGAACCATTGGAAAAGTGACAGAAGCTTCATCCATCTTGCAATGAGAAAAAACCACAAATATTGCAAAATGTCTCTTATCAAAAGTCAAAAAATTTCCAAAGGTTCCTCGCAATTTTGACAATGTAGAACGTATATTACGATGTAAACATCGTCGTGCATATAGTGACTTCGTCGGATGTTTTTTAGTATATCATCGCAATTATGATGATATTGAACATGTCATTGCGATGAAAATGTCATCGCGCATATGGCGCACTCATCAAAATTTTGTGGTTGTTTATCGCAATTTTGACGATGTGAAGCAAGCCTTTACGACGAAAATTTTGTCATACATACAACAACTTCATCGAATGATTTAAGGGGTTCGTCAGTATGTGTTCGTCGAAATTATGACAAAAGTGCTATATATATTCGTTCAAATGAATGCTATTGCAAAAATATAATAATAAAATATATTAATATAATAGAATAATAGAATATAATAATAGAATATAATATATTATTATAATATAATAGATTACAAAGTTTGGATCAAAGAGCATACATGACCAAAATAGATCAATTGGCCAAAATCACATAGTGATTCTATAAAAAACAAAATGGCCAGTATATCAAATGGCTGAAGTTGATAAAAGTGTAGAGGATGCAGTCGCAAAATAGTCTTCACATAATACCCACACAAAAAAGCATTTATCATAATTATCCTCATTCTTCCATGGCTTGCATGTCAACTTCATTTTCATCTTGCTTCTCTTGAGGGAACCCAACTTGTTGTGTAGGTGGCATTTGTGAGTAGTTGGATGCTTGTAAATAATTGATATTCCCCATTCTTGTAGGGTTATTTAGGTCCAAGATTGGAGGTTGAATGTTGTCATGAGCATGAGAACCTTGAGTACCTTGGGATGGAGAAACATTATCCCGATCAAGACGATTGTGAGCAGCCAGATTACATTGAGCAGGGGCAGAGTCCGCATTATCATGGCGTAATAGGAATAAGAGAGAATTGACTTTTTTATAAACTCTTTCTATCATATCTTGTCCAATGACCTTGCTGTGTCTATCAAATGCTTGTTGAATGAACCTAATATTCTACATTTCCAAAGTATATTTAATATTTTCATACACTGAGATATAAGCATGACCATTGAGGAGAAAATGATGGGGAAAAAGATCCCCAATATGTGCTTGCCCTCTCCAAAGATCACAATGTTGGACCGCATGTAATAATTTGTTACCAGGGATGAATTCTTCTCTTACAACCCTACTTTAAATTACCTCAAGAGAATCGAACGATTGAAGCAAATCTAGGGCATTTGATAAAATGATAGAAAGCAACTAAGAAGGAAAAATGATTCTTCTTGCTTATGGGAATAACATTTCTTCCCCAATTAGTCGCTTCACACATTTATTGACTTGAGAATTGTGAACTTTAAACACTTGCCCTAGGATTTCATCCAAAATATGGCCTGTGAAAGGCATTTCCCAGTGTTGAACTGAAATGTAGTGCCCCTCCTAGACTTGCATTTTTATTTGCATTGTGATAAACTTATTTAGACATATGATGGTTACTTAGATGGTTATTTATAAATCTTCTATTATATTAGATGGTATCATTGGTACTAGGACTTTATGTGGATTCATGTTATCTATTATGACTCTTTATGATTGGTGAATTTTATGATTGATGATGCAAAACTTATTATATGATATTTGATTCTTATGGATGTTGATTTGGTATCTCCTAGATGGATGGATTTATATGACTCATGGATTTACATATGATTATTGTCTACATAGATTATGTGACTGATGATGATACTAAGCCTATTTCATGATGATGATTCTATGTGATGTCTTGTTATCCTATTGTGTGACTGTCTTCATGAGTAGAGACGATGCCATATCACTCATTGTGAGTGGGATATGTCATCAGGATTCTCTATCACTTGCCTATTTAATATGATATTTATGTACCGTATATGTTGTGTTTAGTATTTGATGCAGGTTTGCAGGTACTGGACATCTACTCCACCTGGCTTCATAGGTCTGAGTGTGTCTTATCCCAATGGCAAGTTGTCTGAGATGAAATAGTTTCCCTCACACACTGTAGGTCTAAGATGTGTACCTTGTTAGTTTATCTTGATGTCTTTTGTGTGGTTGATTTCCCTTTAGGGTCAACTAAGAGATGTGGTGTATTGGTTAAGTCTCTTCCACCTTGTTTCATAGGTCATGAGGTCAAATCTCTCTAGCTTCTTATTTTAATCAGTCGTGGCATGGTTATTGGCTTTATTGCATGATTGGATTATTTATTTTAATTAAGAATTTAATTTAGTAATTAATTAATTTAATTTAATTTAGTAATTAATTAATTTAATTTAATTTATTGATATTTAATTGAGCATTATTTATTGTTTAATTATTTAATTTATTTAATTTATTGTTGAAGATGACTTTTATTTAGTTGTTGTTTTTAATTTAATTATTTATTTAGGTTCTATTTATTTTATTTTATTTTATTTATTTATTCGTGTTGATATTAATAATATTAATTGATTATAAATCATTATGTGAGAATTATTTAATAAAGTATGGGTAAATAATATTATTTTTACCTACCATTTAATTTTGAGGAAATATTTGTATTTCCCAATTAATTGTCATATCTATACTAAGTAATTGAATTTGATTTATTTCTACCTGCCCTTATTTTTTATTGGTCAACTTGATTGGGTTGGTAAGAAATATATATTTATATTATGCATTTTTCAAAATTTGTAAAGGTAAGTAAGATATTTGTTTTGTTTTTTTTAAATTTCTATTGGTCGAGAAAACTATAGTCTTAAGTTTAATTTTCTATTTATTTTGGCTTGTTGGTATGTGCATGGGTTAATCATCTGGAAGATCTTTGCAAGAGGATTTTCAAATTGGATTTGGAATTTGGATTCCGATTTGGATTTTGGGAGGCTTGGTAAAGTTAAGATTGCACGTAAAGTTGTTTTCGGTCAGCCCCTTTATATTTTCCAAAGATTGCACGTAAAGTTATCCTAGGCAGGTCCCATTTAATATTTTTTCTACTAGCGCCAAATTTTCCTGTCTACTATCTTATATATTTTTGTCGGTGATTTTATGGTAAACCACGAGTAGATCCTATGGTCCGCACAACCCTATGGTTGAAAGTTCAAGGAGATTATGGGTCGCAGCATCATGAGATGATGCCATGTGTCCAAGGTGGGGAATGTTAAGTTGACGGTTTGACTTTTCAAATACTTCATGTTACCAGTTCCCAATGGGTAGAGGTTGAACTACTAATGGTTCGATCAATTTGAACGTGTTTCAATGGATGATATGTTATAATCTGGGTGAAAAGTTGCTCGACGTTTAATTTGCAAAAGTTGGGCACTGTGGTCGCAAGGTAAAGTGCGAATAGATCCAACAACTCTCATAAGCCCATGAAGGAAGATGCAAGAAGGTTATTGACCATGGCATCACAGGATGATGCCACGTGTCCCAAGTTGACCAAGAAGACCGATAGTGGAGCCGTTGACACCATTAGGCTAGAAGATGATATGACGTTGTTGTGTCACATATTTTGATGGGTTCACAAGCCATGACTAAAGGTCAATGTCAAATTGACCATTGGTGATCATTTGATTTTCCAGGCTGGGTAAGACCTATGATGAAATTTCAAACTGAATTTAAAAAGGTAATTAAAGGCATTATTTGTCACCCGCGTGAGAAAGTTAGAACAAAGAGAGTCCAAGATTATTGAAAATGGAGCAGATAGTGACAAGTTGGGGCACTTGGATGTCAACTATTTCGTGAGGAACTAGTTTGAACTTTTCTACCGAAACGAGGTTGATTAGACAAGCAAGGATGACGGTTTTAGAGGCATAGGGGGATTTGGATAACTTTTGAGTTAGAGATGGGAGATCACAGACTTTTCTGAGAAATCAAAGGTTGCTTGTTGTCAGGGATTCTAAAGAAGAATTTGTACAGTCAAGGAAGAATAAGATCATAACAAAATCGTTCAAATAAGATGAGCCTTAGCAGGAGGTAGTGGTTTTCATAGGAATGACTTCTAGAGTCCATAGCTGGCGGGGTGATTTGAAAGCACTACAATGATGATTTTTTCACATGAATGGGCACCAACAAGTGAAGCGATTTCTCATTATAAATACAATGGGGTGGTGTTTCAATTTGGGAAACCTCTTCATTTTATGAGCGGTTTTTCATTAGCGAAGAAGATGATGTTTGAGCAGTATCATGCATGGAGTTGTTGTATGCTCTGTGATACCGGATGGGTGTTCTTTCTCCTATGTGAATTTTATTATTGTCAAAGGGGTTGTGAATGTGCGAAGGATTGCCAAAGTGGGTGTGAAAGCCTTTTCTTATCAAGAAAGGCCACACATGATGCATCCTCTACTTCTACTCTGCCACTAGCTGGTAGGGGGTTTGAAGAAGGAGCCCATAGAGGATTCAAAGAAGGATTTGTTTGAGTGGGGAGCGCCAGCCAGACATCTTTGAGACAACATGGAAGCTTGACCCCTTCCCAACATATTATATTTCCCTGTAAGCTCCTCCTTCCACTTTTTTTGATCCTAGGCATAAAGGTTGGAGGTCTTCCATAAGTTTGGAGGTGACTTTACTTCTTGTCGGGATCCAACTTCCCTTTCTAGAAGGGAAATGCTCTGTAGGGAAGAACGTAGCATCTCACACTCCATCCAAAGGTATCAGGGTGATAATGGCACAACTCAAGCACTTTTGTTTCTACAAATGTTCAGTTATAAATTGTCATTTTGTTTTATCATGGGTGCCAGTGCATGGATAGTTTTTGGAAGTCATAAAGAATATTTTTGTAACAGAATTACATATGGCCTTTTAGGCCTGATTGCTGAGATTAAATCTTCTAATGACATGTGTCTATCTAGGCTTGTATCTTTCTTTCTTCCTTGCCTTAATAAAAGGGATTTCAAGCCCTTGATTTTGGGGGGGAGGAAATTCTAGTTCCTGAAGGGGTTCCAAAATTTGGTTTCCTTTAGCAAGTTTTAGATGCAACTGTACAAAGTGTAGAGTCTTTTGCAGAGAAAAATAGAATGAGTCTGGTGTCATGTTTTATGTAGGTTTTGTAGGACTGAATTGTATACTGTCTTATGGCAGCCATAGCATTTGAAAAACTAAAATCGAATTCAGGCTTATTTCTCTCCCATGTATGATTTTCCTATCTTTTGAAGAAATTAAAATAAAGGGTTTATTTCCTTTAGTGCATTGTTATTATGTATGTGGTTTGTGTTTATGCTTTGATCCAAGGGGTCGATTAAATGCTTAAACAAAATTACAGAGTGATAAGGCTTGTGCAGGGATTTTGATAGATAGTTTTGGGCTTGGGTCATAGTTGAGATGTATTGTAAGGCAATATTATCTTACATCAAAATATTATCAGTTTATTTCTGCTATAATTCACCTTATATATCATGAATTTGACTCCCCAATGGATAAGGCACTAATCATTATCTTATCTGAGTCTTTATAGTCAGTTTTATGCTTCGTTCATTTGTCCTTGCTATAAATTTGTTGATTATCAGAATATTTTTCATTTTATGCCTATTAGCTATAAATTTGTTGATTATTAGAATATTTTTCATTTTATGCCTGTTAGTATGTGTTTCTATCTATTAGGATTCCCAAAGATACTGAGAGGGGGGGGTGAATCAGTATCTAACTGGTTAATGGATTTTCTGAACTTATTAAATGAATTGCATTCCAAAATAGTGTACTGGTAAACCAGAATTAATGCAGTAAATAAGAACAATAAACACAACATAGAAAGCACACAATAACATAATATTTTTAATGAGGAAACCCAGTGTGGGAAAAACCTTAGTGGGATTTGTGACCCACAATATTCACTCACTAGCCAATAAGTGAATATTACTGATACAATAGGGGCCTGTACATGCAGGAAGGCTAACTTCCTAAAGCTCATTGCTTAAATACAAAAGGAAGTCTCACTGACTTACAAAAATGGATTATGTAAATCCAATATCGTGTACTGCTTCGGTTCAGCATCTGTTATGCCAGGTTCAGTACCGGTTTAAGCTCCTGCAATAATCATAAACCTTATTCCATAATCTACCTCAATATTCGCACATAATATCCATCTATGCATATTACCTATTACAAATGTTCTACAAGATCTCATACTTATATATGAGCCTTATTACAATATGCCTTGTCGGCTTACAAAAATATTTTACTATTAAAAACAAAAGACAATAAATAAAATCATGTCGGCCAGGGTGCCAGTAAATATCTTTGCCATTGGCGGTGTCGGTGTTTGTGCCTATGCTGGTGTCTATCGGTGCCATAGGATTGTAAGGTTACCATCAATGACAATACCTTCAATCACCTACAATTTCTCATTGGAGTGTGCATTTTCCAACAATCTCCCCCTTTGGCATTGATGGCAATACTCATGAGAAAAAGCCAAAAAGTGTTGTCCAAAACTGTCTTACCAAAACAAACTGTCAAAACTGTGTGCTCCCACTGAGCAAATGATCTCTTTTGTCATACATTTTTCTTATCCTCTACTACTCCCCCTTTGGCATCAATGACAAAGGCTATCATTCAATATCAATTGAGTGTAGTTCCTGTTATGATCCTTGTAACCAGTGGGTTACAAAAGCAACATTCAGACTGTTGTAGAATCTTTCACTATCCTTTAGTGCTTCTTCAATCCTCTAGATTATACCGGTGAGTAAGTGCATTTTCTCTTCCGGTGTCTTAAGTCCTGGAACAAGAGCCTCAGAAATCTCTTTTCTCAAAGAGATGAGGATATCTAGTTTAGGACCTAGTCTGCACTTCAGTTCCTTTGCCTTAAATTTTAACCTTTCATTATCTTTTTCAATTTTTTCTATTTTCTCTTCAAATCCTGCAGTTTCTTGTTCTACTACCAATATTGAATCTGATGAACCTATTAAATTGTAAGCAATATCATTGATTTTCTTTTGTGCTTTGTTAATCTCCTTATCTATATCTTCTGTCAAAATGTTTGTTTTGCATGTATCTCTGTATAGTTTCTTGAAGTCCAAAATTGTCTTTCCTAGTACCGGTAATAATGTATCCATATGTTCCTTATTCTTCTTGACTATCTCCTCAAAGAATTTTTCCTTCTCTTTATTCATTTTCTCTCTGAAGGTCTCCTCATTGATTTGATCAATTGTTAGGAGGTTGCTAGTGTACTTAGACAATGTGTCTAATTGGCTTAAAGAATCTTTATTCTCTATTTTACACTTGGGGGATATCAATTTTAAAATTGGTAAGGTATCATCAATAGCCTTATATGCTAGTGCATTACAATCTATTATTTTCTTGATTGAATCTAATAATACCTTTGTCACATTAGTTGGTCTAAATTCAGTTATGGAGGTTCCGAATGACTGTCCAACTACCTTCACAATTTGCAATCCGCTGGTGGTAGTAATAGCTTTTCTTTCCTCTTTCTCTGGAGGGTCATTTTGTGTCTACATTTCAACTACCAAAGGTTTAGGTTTTCAGTTGTAGTCGGTGGCACTATCTTTGTATGTCCCTGTGAATGAACCTATTGCTCTACCTATTTCTCTGTGCTCTCTACTAATGGTTTCTCTGATGATTTTACAATGGTATCCACTGTCGATTTTTTTGTTTGCACCTCAGTACTGTCCACTGTCGGTGACTCAGTAGGCTTTTCTGTAGCTGGTATCCCATCTATTGGTTTTTCAATGTTATCAGTCACCATTCCAGTAACCAAGGGATCAACTAATTTTTCAGTTTGTTGCTCAGTCCCTATTTCAATGTTTCCAACTATATCCTCAACATTTGTCTCAACTGTAATGTCTTCTACTGGTGGCTCAGTTTCCACATCTCTCTTCTCACTTGTCTACCTATCAACCACAATGTGGACTTCATGTGTGTCGATATTCATTGTGTACAACACCTCTGAGTCAGGATTTGTGTCCTCATGTGGTGTTTCCATACTCTCTGTTGCCGGTTGTGTGTCAATAGTTTGTGCTGGTGGAGTATCAGAAGGAGGTGGGGGCAAGTTGTCTGTTATCTTTATGATAGGAGGACCACCTACTTTGCCTCTCCCCTTATCCTTATCATTTTGATAGACTTTGAGAGTCTTTAGTCATTTGAGCTCTTCTTGTTTTTCCTTTTCAATAAAGAATATATCCCACTTGTCTGCAGTTTCTTCTGATATCTCATTAACTCTGCCTTTCATTAGTGCTACATGTTGGTGACCGGTTGAAAATACTGTTTGGTTAGCCTCACTTATTAATTCATCTATCTCTTGCATTGAGTTCACTGGGTGAACTACAAGTAGTTTTTCTATCTTGATCTTTTTATCCAATTCAACAATTGCTACCCTTCTTGCTTCTAACCTTCTATACAAGTCATTGGGTATATCATCTACAACTTCCATCAAAAATTTCTTATAGATATCAAGGTGTAAGATAACACTATTTTCTATACTTTCTTTTTCATCATTTGAAAGTGTGTTAAATAACTTGCTGATATTTGACAATTTGCCATCTTCAGTTATCTCATTCAAAAGTTTGTCCAAAGGAGGGACAACTTGTTTTACTTTCCTTTTCTTTGGTGTCAACTTCTTTGCCGGAGGCCTAACTGCCTGTTGTTTCTGTCTTGTTCTCTTTGGTGTAGGAGAGGGTACTGGTGAGGGTTTTCTTTTTCTTTCTACCCTTTTAAACTCTGTCGATATTTCACTATCAGGGGAGGTAGCAATCGGTGAAAGATGTGCTTCCGATTGTAGTCCTTCCAAGTCACTCTCCTTAATACTAGTTTTATTCAATACATCTTCCTTGATTGCTTTTTCCTGTCTTGTTCCTTTTCTAACTATCTGTTCAGTTTTCTTTATTCTATTCTGAGATTGAATACTACTTTCAATTGTTTCCGCATTTCCAAATACTTTTTATGTTGGTTCTTTAGGAGCTTCTAGGAGGGCTTTTGCATAAGTTTCAACTATGTGCCCATCTGCCTCATATCCCATTTCCATAACCCAAATAGTCCTTGGGACAACTGCCTCCATCCAAATGTCATCTTTCTTTATCACAAAGCATATTTCCTTTTGATATTTGTCAACAATAGCTTGAGATAGCCTTATCCTTGTTTTCATTCTAGCCTTTAATGCCTAAAAATGTTCATTTATGTTCTTTTCCCTGTCATCTCCCATGTTGTTTAGAATGTCCAGTAGTTGTTTTCCTACCAGGATGTCAAAACCAAAATCCTTTCTACCAATATTGGGTACTTCCTTGGTAATATACAACATTAAACACACAAGTAAGTTGCCAAATCTGAAAGTCCCTTTCTTGTCCCCTTTGATTTTCTTTAGATTGTCTATTAGTTCATCCTTCAACCATTTGCATATGTCAATCTTTGCATTGTTGTTTATCATGTCATAAGCACTTTTGATACATAAGCTAGAAACATAGTTTAGTTTGTTGGCATGTGTAACTTTGCATCCAAGAATCATGCTAATGAACCTTACATTGATATCGCTTACTCTCAAGGATCTCTTGTCAAAGGTTGTGCTGGTTAGGGTCATTACAATGTCATTTGGAACCTTTTTAGTCTTGTCAGGCCTGCTATCGGTGGAAGGTAAGCCCATCACTGCCCTAACTGCCTCTTTGGTTATGTTATAACGTGAATCCAACCAAAAGACACAATCCTTATAATATCCTTGGGAAAATCAGGAATACTAAGAATTTCCACAAAACCTAGGGTTTCAACTATCTTATGTTCTGGTTTAACATTTCCATTTACATCACATATAATAGTCTTGTACATGTTCTTAATTTCATCATCTCCTAGTTCTTCTATATGACAATGTATGTAGATTCTAGGATCCTCGACATATACAACTCCTTTAGGTATTTTTGAGAATACTCCTAGGGTATCATCTTTCTTCACAATTTCAGGAATAATCTTAAATACAGGTCTAGGGCACTTAACAACTTCAATTACAATAGGGTTTGCAATGAATTCAGGTGTAGAGGAGGAATCCATTGTTATAAATACCTTAATCTACCTTTAGGTAAGAGTGCTTGAATAATTTGCTTCACTTCTCGCTATGGATGCCTTCGCTCAGGATTTTTGCACTCTCAGGAAATTTGAATGCTCGGTGAATGAAAAAGAGCCAAAAATACTTGCTTTATAATGTCATTTCCTTCAATTTCCACATTTAATGCCTATCGGTTAAGTCAAACTTAACACATCTGCTAGTAAAGAAGTATTTCAACTTCTCACCATCAACCGAGGGTAAATTAGCATGTTTTTCAATTTGTTGTCATAACCCCAAAGGATTTCTCTTCAATTAGATGAAGAACCTGCTGCCGGTGGAGTGATACTTTGTTCTACTAGTGAAGGAATAGCTTCACTAACACTCTGATATGAATTTCTAATCCATTGTTTTGAGAATTCTTGCTTTACCTCTTCAACCTTTTCTTTACCTTTCAATCTGGGTCCTTTGTTATTTGTTGGTGATGCCTTCTATAAAATTTTGCAATATGTCCAATTTTGTTACAAGCATAACAAGTCACATTGTTTTTCTGAATAGCTTTTCCATATCCTATGCCGGTATGTGTTCTGCATTGATTAGATAGGTGTCCAAATCTTCCACAAACATAACATCTTACATTCATTCTGCAATTTTCCAAGTTATGACCAATTTTATTGGATTTAGAACATTGACCGATGGGTGCATTGGTGTTCTGATAATTTCTAGATCTACATTGATTTGCTCTATGACCATACTTGTTATAGTTAAAGCATTTCCCATTGAATTTATAAGCATTAGGTTGTCTTACCGGTTTACTATGATCATGATTGTTTGCAGTACCAAAGCTTCTACCAACTTCAAATCCAAGGCCATTTGTATCTCCATTAGGTTTCTAATTTTTCAACATGTTGTCAAGTTCTTCTAAGCTTTTCTTGAATTTCTCTTTGTGTTGATTTGCAATAGCCAACTCATTTTCTAAGAAATCTTTCTGTCTCATGAGTTTAGTTTTATCATGCTCCAAGTGAATTATATCTGTCTTCAACATATCATTTTCATGACTAAGTCTTGTGTTTTCATTTCCAGCATCATTTAGTCTTCTAACCAATTCATCTTCATTCTTCTTTCTATCTTCAATGTCTTTACAAAACCTCATAGTCATATCTTGCATCTCATTCTTCATTGTACTATTTTCTTGTCTCAGTTTGTTCACAAGGTCATTAAGAGTTTCTTTTTCATCATCATCACTCTGCACCTTCTCAGAAAGTTCTCTTCTTTTGTTCCTTTTAAAAGTAAGATTTCCTTGAAGTCCCTGAATGATTTCCTATGCAGCCTTCAAATCATCTTCAAGTTTGATATTCTTCAACTTTTCTACATCATAGTCTGAAAGAGATGTTTCAAATTGCTTTCTCAAATTTTTCCATCTCTACTGGTGCTAGAATCTTCCTCAAGTTGTTAGGCTTTTGAAAATAGAGGACCAAGCTCTGATACCAATTGTTAGGATTGCCAAAGATATTGAGAGGGGGGGGTGAATCAGTATCTAACTGGTTAATGGATTTTCTGAACTTATTAAATGAATTGCATTCCAAAATAGTGTACCGGTAAACCATAATTAATGCAATAAATAAGAACAATAAACACAACATAGAAAGCACACCATAACACAATATTTTTAACTAGGAAACCCAGTGTGGGAAAAACCTCGGTGGGATTTGTGACCCACAATATTCGCTCACTAGCCAATAAGTGAATATTATTGATACAATAGGGGCCTGCACATGGAGGAAGACCAACTGCCTAAAGCTCATTCCTTAAATACAAAAGGAAGTCTCACTGACTTACAAAAATTGATTATGTAAATCCAATATCATGTACTGCTTCGGTTCAGCATCTGCTATGCCAGGTTCAGTACTAGTTTAAGCTCTTGCAATAATCATAAACCTTATTCCATAATCTGCCTTAATATTCATGTATAATATCCATCTATGCATATTACCTATTACAAATGTTCTACAAGATCTCATACTTTTATATGAGCCTTATTACAATACGCCTTGTCAGCTTACAAAAAGATTTTACAATTAAATACAAAATACAATAAACAAAATCCTATTGGCCAGGGTGTTGGTAAACATCTTTGTCGCTGCCGCTATCGGTGTTTGTGCCTGTGCCAGTGTCTGTCGATTCCATAGGATTGTAAGGTTTCCATCAATGACAATACCTTCAATCCCTACAATTTCTCATTGGAGTGTGCATTTGCCAATGCTATCTATCTCATGCTCCGATTGGGTTGAGGATCACTAGAGCATTTTCCATCCTTGAACATGTTCCCTGTTGTTTGAGCCCGTATATGAGATCATCTTCCTTGATTTAGTGAATACTTGAGTGTGGTGTAGAGATCATAAAATTCACTAAAGGGATCACCCTCTCGGGTTTTGCAAAGCCCAAAGCATAGAAGGATTTGCAAAATCCTTGTTAGTTGGTCCAAGTTCTTGAGGATTTTAATTGGTTGGAGCTGGCTTCTCCATAGTTATTTCAAGAATCAACTTGGTTTCTGCCTTCTTACAGTGTAAACCCATTTGGGAACCAACACCTTGGAATGAGATCCTAGGAGAAGAATTATTTGAGTTAGAAAGAGACAAGGGTAGAGAAAAAAATCCTAGAAAGAGTCAACCAAAGAAGGAATAACAAACACCAAAGAAGAAACTAGTAAGAAATCCAATAGTTTATTTGTAGTTGTCTAATGACCCTAGGATAAACCCTAACAACATGGACTCTACCATTAAGATCCTTGTATTTGAAATTGATACTACTAATGCCAAACAACATTGCATCATTTTGCAATCAATTTTGGAAAATATTGGGATTGGAATGGGTTCTCCAAGTGTTGGCAATATTGAAGCTGGTTTGGAGAAGAAGATGGGTTAGAAGAGAGATGATGATACAAACAAGGGTGTGGAGACATTTGTACAGAAGACTTTGGTGAAGGATAAAATTTTAGAGAAGGAGAAGAGTCTGGAGAAGGAACAGGTAAAGGACAAGGTGACTAAAGAATAGAAGAATGTGGAGCCTAGTAAAAAATCTTTTGGACCTTTTGTAGACTCTGTGCCAGACTTGTTAAATATACAAATGCAGTTTGAACCAGTTATTACCTCTAAGGTACTTCAGGTACCTATGTCTCAAGGTCAGATGGACCTTAACATGGTGTGATGCTTCACATGTCTTGTTTCTCTTCTACATTTCTTTGGAAAAATTATTTGGGGATGACTTTTAATACTCTACACAGTACATCAAATTATGTCAACCTAATCGATGCATCTTCCTAGTGTGGATGGCATATAAAGGACAAGACCTTTTGGAGCATTGTAAGAGTTTAATAAGAAGTTTTAAATGGTGTTTGGTGTAAGTGTGAAGGTGCGCAATTATAGATGAGCAGTGATGAAGTCAATTTTAGATATTTAGGACAATGAACTATAATTAACATTTTAGAGGATGCACTTCTACTCAATTCAACAACAATTATTCTTTGTAATCAAATCTAGTGTATCTTTCCCTAAAGAAGTGATCTTCAGTATTTTGCAATTGTATTGTATCTTGCCCTAAGTTTGTGTACCTTATCTTGTAAGTCCAAATCAGGAGAAGTGAGCTTCCTTGGCCTAGAGCCTAAAATTTTGTAATATGTTTTCATATAGTTAGATAGTTCTCACCATAGTTTTTTCCACATTGGGCTTATCATGTAAAATCTTGGTGTCCTTATGTGATTAATCTTTTTTTTTTAATTTACTTTTGCACATATGATAATTGGAATAAATGATGAATGAATGGTTAAGTTTTAATATATGTTGATTCACCACCCCCCCCCTCTCAGCATCTGAAAGTGTTCAACAAAACTTTGATAATATAATGAGAAGACTAGATATTGTTTTGTAAAGCTTTGGGTGCTAAATTTGTTATGTATAAATTAATGGTTTTAGGTTGGAAGGACAAGCCTGTTGACTGGTTTTGGAAGTTTAACCTATAATAGGGTGGCCCAAATAAACAAGTTAGATATTTGGGAATCCCATTTGTTGTCAATCCTTGTCTCAAAAATATGCAAAATTGGATTAAGGAAAAAAATAATGTCAATATTATTAAATGGGACAAACATTTGCTATATTTAGTTGGGAGACTCCATGTTTTTCAGGAGCTACTTTCTTCTTATAGCCTATATTATTCTTCAGTTTGGATATTCTATATCTATCAAGTCAATGAGATTTCAAAGAAGATTAGCTCCTTCCTTTGGCTAGATTGTAAAGGAAAAAAAGAAGCATTTGATGAGATGGTATCGATGATATTTTAAAAAAATGCAAAGTAGCCCTATTATCAAAGGCTTAAAAATTCAATGTATTTCTCTAGTCTAGTTAAATATATTTTAAAATCTCTTAAAGGGTAATGAACCCTAGAAATTTCTTGTAAGGAACAACATTTAGTTCGCCTTCATCAAACATGCTAAAGGATAGAAAGGTAAATGAATATCTATGACTCCTTATTTGGTAAATTCTCTTTGGTCCCCTCTAGTTATAATGTGTTAAAAGGAATATAGAAATCATGGGACTTGGTCAAAAATATTCTTAATGGTTATTACTTTAACAACAAATATTGCAAAAAAAATTATTCTAGATCTATATGGTGGAACATATACCACAAAGACAAACCCCTAGCATTGTTGTAGTGTTGCTCCTCTAAGATCTGGTATAGATATGGTATTAAAAAATTTACTCATGTTCTTAACAATATATAGTTGAGGTCTTGGTTTGACCTAAGAACTAAGTAAGGTCTTCCCCAAACCCATTGGAGAACATACTATGTGGTCAAGGAAGCTTGCAAAGCACTAAATGTTCCTATTAAGTCTATGGTTGGATCAAACACAGTAAATAATTCTAAATGGTGTGATGTAATTCTTGTTGGTATTTTGGTTATGTTGATATGGTTTTGTCATTGATGTCAACACCTATTAACACTTATCAACTTTGATACTTTGAAGAATTGACAATGTTCACTGGCAAGCAAGTGACTTATGCACAGTCACCAGTATCTGGTACACTGGAAGGATATATTGTTCACCGACACTTGGAATGACATGGAAAACACTTGGTTAAGTCTAAGACATTGTTTGTGTTACTACTTATCTAATTGCCATTAGTTTTATGTCAAAGTTATACTATATACTCTAGTCGGTTAACTATTACCGAAATATTTAGTCGGTATGTACAGTCTAGTCGGTTACATAAGAAAGCAGTCACAGAATGCAGTATACACCGAGCTATCTACCGAGTATCTTTACATGTCTACCGAGAAGCAAAGATGACACACCAAGTTAATTTACAACGAGTGAAACATGTTACAAGATCGAGGCACATCTAACCGTTATCACATTGGAAATTGCAATTTAAGATTGTCTATGATTTTGAGGTTATCTAACCAATGAAATATTTTGCATGGTTATTCATTCCATAAATCATGTTTGTAAGATCGAAGCAATGAATTGGATCACTGTCATAAGAGATCTATTTATATAGCATGAGTTAAAGAGTTAAAGGTGTGTGCATGAATGTAAGAAGACTATTACAGAGACACAGAGGTCACCAAGAAGGTTTTCAGAGAATAGTCGAAGAACAGAGTAAATAGAAGGGTTTACTGAGTTACTATATGGGTTACCGAGGTATGCTATAAGCAAGGTAATCTATTATAAGCACATAGAATCAGCTATAACATTCCAGATGTAAAGTTACAGATATTTGTAATGATTTTATTGTAATATTGTGAAGTTGTAAGAGAAACCTTTAACATGGTAAAAGACTCTAATCAAGTCTATAAATTGTAAAGCCTCTAACCAGGTGCAACATTTAGATGAAGTGTTGTAAAATACTTTAGCAAGGTAGATCTAACAGATCTTGTTACTCCTAATAGGGTATGCTATTAGAAATAGCTAAACATGTAGCTCTAACCGAACACTCTTTATTATTGCAGTAGTGAAGTTGTGGGTGCCATCCCCATTGCAGTTTTTCTCTCTAACCAAGAGTTTCTGCATAATCAAAATATATGTGTTATGGAGTGAATCATGTATGATTGTTATCTATTTGTTTTAGTTTTATATTATGTTACTACACTATTCGGTTTATGCACAATAGTAAAGATATTGTTGAAGAAATGTTTTGAATTACTGATTCACCCCTCCCCTCTTAGTACATTAGCTTTCCATATTGGGCCTAACAATTGGTATCAGAGCTTGAATCTTGGAAAAGGGTTTAACTACCTAAAGAGAAAGATCTTATCAATGGAAGGCTATAAACAATCTTGGAGGATTGTGTATCTGCAAGAAGAGCTGGATCATGCTAATCAAGTGATTGCGGACATGCAAAGGCAAATGCAAAAATCTCTAAAAGTGAGAAGAAGATTATCTGATGATTTGCAGGACTCTCAAGAGTTAGTGGAACAAATTGAGACATCATCTGAGAACAGTATATCTGAAGAGACTGAAGAAATGATTGGAGTATTGAAAGAAAAGAACAAAGCACTAGCTGATCAACTGAAAGCAATGAAAAGAGAACATGAACATTTTAGCACACAGATGACTGAAAATCTAGATGCATTGAGAACAACTGAGGATAAAGTAAGAGATCTAGAAAGAGAGAAACAACAACTTGAAGTCTTAGTATCTGATAAGAATGATGAAATCACAAGGTTGACTGGAATTCAACAAAACCTATCAAATCAACTAGGTTATGCACATCATGAAGCAATTCTGAAAAATGATGAGAATCAAGCATTGAAACTTGAAGTATCAAGGTTGACCGATGAATTTGAAATAGAGAAGAAATCCAAAGAAACACTGAAGAAGAGTTATGAAGCATCAAAGATGTTGGATGAGCAAATGAATACAAGAAGACCCAACAAAGATGCAGGACTCGGTTACAAAGGAAAAGACTCTACCGAGAAAGGAATTCATACCACCGAGAGAGGAGAATCATCAAAGCAAGCTGGAAAAAAGAATACCATCAAAAGAAAGAAGCCTATTTGCAACTACTATTGAAATCAAGGTCACACTACTAACATATGCTGAATCAGAAAAGGTAAGCAACTGAATGCCACTAAGTCCAATGGTTATTGTTACAATTGCAATAAATATGGTCACACATCTAATTAATGTAGGACAAAGTCTGTTAACAATTATCAGAAGGCAAAATTCAAAGGGTTTTGTAAAAACTACAATAGATATGGACATAGTACCGAGAAGTGTTGGTTTAAGCAAAAGAACTATATGTGGTATGCACAATGAGCAAATGCTAGAGGTTACCAAACTCACATAGATCCTTACCGACAGTATTCTGCAGTACCATGGGATTACAATACAAGGATATGGTGTGACTGTTGTGGAAGATATGGACATATAAGTGCCAACTGTTTTATAAGGTTTAGGATGTACAAATGAAGATCATGGAGAAATCCTGGTATGGCATGTTTTCATTGTCACAAAGTTGGACACTTAGCTAGAGATTGGTGAGATCAACCTAGAAAAGACACTGAAGAAATAAAAGAAAAATTAAAGATGATTTGGAAAAAGAAGGAAATTGTGTCAAATGAAGAAAGCACCTTACCTACCGAGTTAGGTGCACCTATTCCAAATTAATCGGTAAAGGTATGAAGGGACTGCATTCTCTGAAGGTTAACATCTTAACAGTTCCTATTCTATTATGTACTTAATTCAAAATCTACATAGTTAAGATGTATTAGTAAGTTTGAAATTCTATCAAAGTCTTTTGAAGCACTTTACAGGAAACCTGTCAAGTTGGTGAATACATGAAGCCTGTAAAGTCGGTAAATGAAGGAAGTTTGGTTACTCAGTTAAAACGAAAAAAAGGAGAGTAAATCAATTAAAGAGGAACCAAGTGCATTTAATGTTTTTGACCTAATCTGCACGGAGCCCGATAAGGTATTTTGTGTACTTAAAAGCATTTTTGCGGTCATTTACACTTACCAATTTTTTGAGAAAGCAGAGCAAGCGATTCAAAGGCGATCAAACCTCCTACAAAGAAAATTCAAGGTATTTACATCAAATCTCTACACATTATTAAGCTGGTTTACCGAGCGTATCTAGTTGCCATTATCTGCTAAGTATAAAGCGTCTGTCGTTTGAAATCCTGAAACCCTAAGGACTCTTTGTTAGTTTTTTATCTGAAATCTTCAAATGGCACCCAAGATCCAAGATCCCATAGTTGTCAAGAATGTAGAGAAGCCCTCACCAAAATACTCTCTCACCCCCAAAGTCACTTCTAAACCGGATGACAAAACCGCCTTTTCACTCATCCCAGATACAATGTTGTTAGTTGAAGATGTGAGATTCTTCACCAAATGTCATGTTGAAGAACTCGGTCATGTGGAAATCAGAGACACCTATGATGAGCTATGTACCGATGGTATATTGAACAACAAGTATGAGCACATCAAGATCAAGGGATTAACTGAAGCCCTAACCTATCCCCGTGTGTTCAAACCCCAGTGGGTCAAGTTTGTTTTGAGCAGAGTTCACGATGATTTCATGTGGCTAGAAGAACAACCATTTAAGATTACCAAGGAAATCATTCATCTGATTACCGGTTACCCTATCTATGATCATGCCCAAGCCCAGAAGATGATATCACAAAAGGAATTGATTAGTTTAGCAGAGGATTGAAACTGAATAATGTCACTGATGAAGAACTAAAATTTGCCATTAGAGTAATGGGCTACTATTTCTTCCAATCAGCAAGGGAAAATAGTGTTCCCTGTGCAGCAGTAGACTTGGCTTACAAAATTGTGAAAAAGGGAATGAAAATTGACCTATGTGAGGTGTTGCTGAAGAACCTATTTGAAAATCTGAACACCATCAAGAAGCCAAAGAAGAACAACTCAGCTAATACTCTAAATTTTGGATCACTACTGGTATGCATGTTTTTCTACTTTGAAAAATTCTTTCCATTAGTCGGTAAAGTTGTTTGGGAGCTACACTGACCTATCACCCATCAGATTAATGACTTCATTAAGAAGTTAGGTGATAATTTCAATGATATCATGGATGATTACTTTAGTAAATTTCAAGAGAAAATGCATAATAGATATAGGATAGCACCCCAGCTAGTAGAGAAATACAAAAATGATATATGTTTTGAAGTTGACACCGATTACTGTTATGTGAATGTTGTGGAACCGAGGACTCAATCTTTGTCACTGATGGGTTACGAGATTGATTTTGACATCACAAAATAGAAAATTGATGCATTTCTTACTTTGCCCAGACATGCTATCGAGCTAAGGTATGGTACCTATGAGGAAGTAAAGGAAAAGGTAAAGATGAATATTGTAGTACCCAAAGCTACAAGAAAGGCAACAAAGATGATTAAGGCATTGTCAGAGAAATGCTACCTATAGCTACAGTGTCAACCAATGTAGCCATCCATATTCAACTAGATGAACTCCTTAATCAAATAGAAACATCCGGAGTTGATGCATCTGAGTATCTAAGCAAGCTAAAAGACAAGGAGCTCACTGCAAAAATGATAGAAGAGGTACAGAAAGCTCTAGCCATTGGCAAAGTCAAACTTGTCAAATTTATTGCTGAGTTGACTCCTCAACTCAAGCACATTCATTATTTATTTCAGAAACTCTACACATTTTCTTTATTCATTAAAGACATTAAGAATAAAACAGAGGCAATTGAGAAAGAGATCACCGATCTCTCAAATAAGTTGACCACCGAGCCAAATTCAGTTCAGAATTTTTATACAAAGCTTCAACAGCTCATGGCTCAAGAATTGGACTTAAGAAATGAAGAACACAAGATCAGGATGGACATAATGACACTTCAGACATTATTCCTTCCCCATTTTTCATCAGTCCAAGAATAGGTCAACCGAGCCACATACTTATCTACTACTCAAGAGGGAAGCACTTTAGATGGCTTAATATAACTATTGGCTGATATTCAAGCACAAAATTCTTTAATGGACAGTGTAAAGGATGCACTCTCTGTCGCTCTCACCGACGCCCAGACCAAGTACAAATCCCTTTTTGACCATTTACCACCCCCAAATGGAAATTAAGTTTTTGATGTTTTTCAAAAAGGGGGAGTGATACTATATTTGGGAAGTAATATGTTACAGTACTAGGGGAGTGATATAGTATTAATATAGTTTTGGGAGAATGATATAGTTTTTGAAGTATAGTATACAGGGGGAGTATACCGAGCAGAATAATAAGCAGAGTATCCAAGAGCAGTATATAAGACAGTAAGCACAGAACAAGAACAAATCATCAAGCATGCAAAATCAGAATTTTATATAGTATATTGATAAGGGGAGTATATCTGATATATTATTATTGACTATTGTATATACTGTCAACATAGTCAAATTTTACAAGTATATAGATTATTGAGTTATAACTTTGAAAGTAGTTTTTGTCAAACATCTCAACTAATGTCAAAAGGGGAGATTGTTACTACTTATCTGATTGTCATTAGTTTTATGTCAAAGTTATACTATAGACTCTAATTAGTTATCTATTACTGAAATATTCAGTCGGTATGTATAGTCTAGTCGGTTACAGAAGAAAGCAGTCACAGAACACAGTATACACCGAGCTATCTATGTCATGCCCAAACTTTTGGGCAAAACACAACCAACAATTTTTTTTTTTCTTTTTTAAAACTGTTGGATTTTGCCAAGATCAAGAGCTCAATGAAATGTACAAAATAGAGACACAATATAGGACAAGAATAAACTATATTCTCATCAATAGAAATGATCAACAATAATCAACTAGATTCACCAATACAATGAATAGAGGCCTGCTTATATAGGCAAGGCTAGGGATATGTGAGCACACAAACATGACATGTGGCTCAATAAGAAACAAGGGTAGGTAGGAAATAGGTGTGGGTAGGTAGGAGAAATAATATAATAGTCCACATGAGGTGGATCACCCACCGAAGGTGGAATTATCACTCCACAATAAGTGGATATGATAGTGTAATAACAAGATCAACACCATAAAAGGTGGAATTTCTCCTACACACACTATCCCAATGTGGCACAAACACAAAAGTGTCTCATACCCAAACTACTATGAAAATGCATTATCCTAAGTAAACTTAAGTAAGTGTAATAATATCCAAGATGAATAATTATTTACACCAACAAAAACACTAAATTTTTAAAACACTAAAGTACACGCAACCATAGCTTTACCAGTTGAGACATCTTAACAAGTTGTTCCAAGCAAAGTCTTAAATGATATTAAATACTATCAAAATAATTCCTAATAACAAGCGGAACGAACAAATGTTATAAGAGTAACAATTATTTCACTCAAAAGTCCTTATCATTTCAGTTGCATCTATTAGTACTTAATTAGATCCATTTCCACTAAATAGACATTAATAAAATTACTTGGTCCGACATCAATAATTAATAATTATCAAGTACCCATCATCCCGTTAATACACCTTTTCTTAATAATTTAATCAAACTCTCTAAATATAATTGAAGAAGATATAATTAATCTCCATCAGAAAACCATTAATTGCTTTTAGGAGCTAATTAAATTAGTTACTAACACTCAGTTTATGAAAGTCTATATTTTATTTTAACACAATTAAAATGTAGTTTATACTATATCGACTAAAGGGTCGTTTAACCCCATAGCAAAAATCATTCTATAAGGTTTAATCTCTAAAACTAATATTTAGTTGGTCTGAAATTTATTCCCTATAGTCAAATAACTACCAACAGAATAAATTTCCTAAATGATTAACTTCAATAATAATATAATTTTTAAACCCCTTTTCTTTTGTTAAATATACCCATACGTTTATTTTGAAACATATGTTAAATATAAACACTTAATAAAATATTTATCCTAACATTATAGACAAGTCATACAATCATGTTTTAAACTATCAAATTTACAATTACATTATAGACGATTTTATACATTCGTGTATTTAATCTATATATCCTTTTCTTATTCAAACACATATATAAAGAACATTATTTATTTTCTAAATGTAAATGTTTCAACATCTTATCTAAAAATGCATTAAGTAGATACTAAAACCATTCCCTTTATTCTAAAACCACTAAATGCAATCTTAAATCTAAGGTCTACCCTATCCTATATATATATATATATATATATATATATATATATATATATATATATATATATATATATATATATATATATATATATATATATATATATATATATATATATATATATATATATATATATAGTTTGAAAAACCTATATAAGAAAATAAATATGTTTCCATTTTTAAAATCATACATGTATAACCCTAACATAATATTATATATATCCTTTAGTTTGTTCTACATTAAAAAAAATCTCTTTCTTCTTTCACCTTACCCTAACCCTACCTGGGCTAGGGTTTTATCTCATTTCATTTGTATTACGCAGGGGTGGTATCACACAGAGTGGAGATCATGGTGGCGGGGGTTTTAGGGGGAGCGGCGCCGCTCACTGTGGGTTACCATAGTGGCAGCTCTTGGGCCGTTCACTGTGGACGACCGCAGCGGCAGCGCCCACTGTGGTTGCCCACAGTGGCAGCCCTTGGGCCGTCCACTGTGGATGCCCATAGTGGCGTCGGCCAAGGCCCCCACTGTTTCATGCACAGGGTTCAGCCCCCGCCATCCACTATGCATTGCACAGTGGTTCAGCCCGAGCCCAACCCCTTTCCCCTTTTTTTTTTTTTTTGTTTTTATAAAATATAATTTATATATATATATAATTTAGATTATATATGTAAATTAAATTTAAAATTAAATATAAATAAATATATATATATATAATATATATATATATTCATTTATATACGTATAGTTTAAATGTAAATATAAATAAATATATATATATATATTTATTTATATGCATATATTTTGAATTTTCATAGGATTTAGGGCTAAACTTTCATTTAAGCCAATATAAATTATTTTTCCTCTCAAAAACATAGAACAAATTATTATTAATTCTCAGATTTAAATCAAGGTATTATTAAAAAAAATTTGAAGTTAAATACCATAAATCAGAGGTAGACTAAATAGTTTTAGATTTATATTCTGCAATAATGATTGACAGGAATCCAATGAAATTATACAACAACTAAAGAATGTGATATTATTTAAATCGAATAGGCTATTCATCTCTAGATTTTATTTTCTGCAAAAAGGTAAATAACAGAATATACATATGTGATTATTGAAACTAGATAGACCATTTAATTTCTAGACTTAAATTTCTGCAAATAAATATGTGATTTTAATTTCTGCAACTTTATTTATCAAGAAACCTTTAAATTTAACCATGCAATTAGGAATTAATTGAAACATTTGTATTCAAAATAACTTGCATGCAATCATTAAATTAATTCTTTATTTCCTAATGTATTTCATAAGCATAAAGGGATGAAATAAATTTCTTGCTTTTCAAAATAATATATACTCAACAAATACCAATTTCAAAACTTTTAGGAACTAAATCCATAATTATTCACTTCATTGCTGTAGTATCTAAAATATTACATTTCTTTAAATTACATTTAAAAGACACTATTGTCATTTTACAAATAGGTCTCTCATTATTAATAAATGAGGACTTTAAACAAAATCATAAATATATTTTCAAATAGTTCTCTACAACAAATAACTCCATCAAATTTCCATTTGTCCTAAATCGTTCCTTCCAACAACCTGCAAATAATCAAAGGATATGACCATGGAGTGCTCACCTCCTAGACTAGGATAACTGGTAACCACCCCCAAGCTCGGAGAACCAAGCCCTAGACAGGTAACAAACATGCAAACACAAAAGATAGAATACACACACACTCAAAACACACTCCCAACCCGGGCTACACTGCACCACTCATTGGTGATGTCTTTTCAAGGGTGGTAGTGGACCAAGTACCCTAAGGAGACTGCAAGTATGGTAAAACAAATAGCCACCTCATGACAAACCAAAACATATAGCCACCTCATGACAAACCAAATACATCAAGTATAACATAATCAACCCCTTATTCCTTATGTCCCCCAAGGCATTCATGCCTTATTTCCCTCCTTATGACCCCCAATGCATAAACAAGCCATGTAGCAAGGGTCACATAAATTCCCTTGTGATCACTCTCATAACGAGAGTCTCTCACTCGAGGGCTGTCACTTCTACCACCCACAAGATCCTCTTCTCTCCCAAGAGTAAGTGGTCTTGATGACTCCCAAAAACATATACAATGTATAAACACAAAATATCAAATAAATTTCCAAGAGAACATGCACGGAAAACTAGTCTCTTACACAACCATTACTTTCAAAACACATGCAATAAGAAATCCATTATAAGAAAGATACAACCAACCTTAATCTACCCAAAGGTATTCTAGTTTTTGTTGAGGATGAGCAGCCCTATTCCACTATTCTTCTCTTTCTACCCTTAGCCAAAATTCTCAAACCAAATTCTATTTGTTTCTTTACAAAATTCTTTTGTCTCCAAAAATGGAGAGTGGGTGATTACCCCCCAAAATCTCTCTTTCTTGCTTAAGAAGACACTAGTGTGAGTTCTCTCAAGTTTCTAAAACTAAAAAGGAAAGTAAAGTAAAATGGGAAAAGGGAACTTTCATTCAAAAAGGAAGGTTAACCACTTAGCTCAAGCCTTCTAATTTCAATTTTCGCACAACTTAGAAAACCTACTTTTTAGGGTGCCTAAAAGGTCACATGGGAGTAGAAACTTGCCTAAAATTACCCCTAACCCTTAGGTATACCTTATGGGCTTTAGGAAACCCTATTAAACTACCCCTAGGTGTCCATTTAACCCCTTTTAAACCCCTCTGAAGTTAATTTTCGGGTCAAACTTAAGTTGACCATCTCAAAGATTCTTTACCCAAGACATTTATGGAAATCACATCACATTAATTGAAAAAGCTAGGGTTCTTTATCATAAAGCATATAAATGAAGCATCAACATTCATCGATGTTATCAAATCACGAAATCATATACGTTCTACATCCAGACATAGATGACATATGTTAAATCAAGATTATCCAATCAATGGATCTTTTAGGATTTCAAATTCATAACATATCAAAATGTACACCACAAGGTGCAATAACTCTATAACTTGGTTCAATTACCTTTCTCACCAATCTATCTGTCTAACACAATCCATTCTATTGAATTATAAAGCATTTATTAATAGGTCAAACATGGTCAACTAAGTTAATCAAAGCTTGGTTTGGGGAAGGCCTTACATCTTCCTCCCCTAGAGTTCGACTTACTCCTGGAAGTCGCATGAGTAGAATTTCGAAGTAGGGACATAACATTTCCCTCCATTTCCATAAGTTACTCAAACTCTTACGTTGCCTACTAGAAGGATGAAATACCAAAATCAACTTATTATTGTAATTAACTTACTATCTTCACAAGGTTAAGTTCTTAGTATTTTTATTACATTTCCCTTTGATCTTGGGTAGGTGTTTGCAAAGTTCTATCTTTCAACAACTTTCATTATTGCGCCATCCAAATCATATCAATAACACACATCAACTCCCACAATCAAGGTTACACATATTGTATTTTCTAGGAGTTCTACTTTGTTTAGGATTTGTTTAAAAGCATGTTTATCCTACTGTATTTTCGTCCATGCATGTTACTTAAGAAAATTGACATCACACTTAGCCACAACGAATCTACTTATTCTACCTTTGAGACACCTCATTAGGGTGTTAATACACTATTTGCTAAATCATCCTAGGTGCATAATTTCTTCCAACTTTCTTAGGTGGTAAGGCAAAATCAAATTTAGGTTCTTCAATTCCACCCTTATATAGGGTAGTTTTCTACCACTAGGGATTAAAATGTTTTTATATTTCTAGGCTTCCAGGTTTAAGTTTTATAGGGAACATTATTTGCCGTTTCCATACATTAAGGTACACAACAATCCCATTCCAAGGGAGTGATGGAAGTTATTAAAACTTATTTTAGATATCATCCACGCAATCATCTCCATATCTATGCTAAATTTACCAGTCGACAATCATTACTTTCGCAATTCATTAGGTCTAGGTCACACTATTGTTATAAATTTTCTCTTTTAGATTACTCGCAATTAATTTTATTTAGAAGGATATTCCTTCCTTTATCTTAATTTGATAAAACACATTCTTTGTTAATTCTTGTGCCTAATTTCACTCCTTGTGGTATTGTCCCTTGACACGCTATCAGTGGTTCTACGAACATGATAGATATTACACAAATCACATCACTAGGGCTAGTTATATCAACCATCAAAATGACCACTTGACACTTTTCAAAAATTCAAGTTACTTCTACCAAGTCCAATAACAAGAAGAAAAATGCCGACAATTGAAAAATATTAAAACTAGAAACATGGCAAGTGCCATAGTTCATATAAAAAGAAACATAAATTTAGTGGTCTTCTCTTCATAAACAAAATAAATAAAAAGAAAGTTCTAGCCCCAGTGTCACAATATACTCTTCAAAGAAAATCCAAATTAATGTTGAATCAAACTCGAAACAAGATCATTCTAGCCATGCTATAGGGAGTAACCGCAACACATCACCCAAGATCACGTGTCCTGAGTGTGTTAGGAAGTGATTATTAGACTCTTGAGATTTTAGATTCTTTAAAATCCTTTATCGATTTATGAAATACATTCTTATACACAAGAGATCCCATTCGTTTTTTTTTAAATCATGTTCCATTTTAACCTTCACGTGCTAACTATTTCAAGAAACACTTTCCGATATAATCCACTATCTATTTAGGGTTATTAACATCCTTAATTATATCTAACAGGTGATTGCACTAACTCTACCATTCTCCATCCATTCCTCTTGGACTTCCATTAATTATCTTAATATGCTAAGCCCTGACTCAATGTTATGTGGTAGCTTCAAGCATCGACACTTTCATGTCTTACACACACGATTAATAGTTTGGTACAAAATTGACACTTGTTTACTTGGAATCTCTTAGGATTTGAATAATGTAATCTTATAGTTTTACTAGGGACATTATTTGTTTTCTTAGCACCTTATGTTAGCTCCTTGTATTTTCACCTTTAACATTCACTTGCCTTCATTAGGCAGGAGCTTTTGCCAAAGTACTAACACTTAAGGTTATGAGCCATTTGGGGTGGATTTATTGTCGAGTAAGGTCGATAACGGTTGACTACAATTTCTACCCACACCTTTCATGACATATTTCAACAACTGGGAGAGTGGACTTATCCTCTCCTACTTTACTTATGCAACTATGAAATCAAGGGGGTGTGCACTCGAAAAAAAAAAGTGACCAAGACCCCTCTTTTTAATTAAAAATTAGTAAAAGGGAAGTTATCTTGTTCCTTATTTCTTATTTATATTTACTTACTAGCCCATTTCTGGCCTACCACATCCTTCGACCTCTTTGATTTAAACAAACCTTCTTATCATCCTAATACCCAGTTACCCAATTACGGCATAACCTAAGGATGTCCAACAATTACCCATGTCTTAAGACTCTCATAATTTCCAAGTTCTCCCTTAGTTAACCACATAATTCAGCTCCTTATCAATGTTCTCATAAATCATTTTATACTACCAACTAATTCTCATTAAAACTGTAGTATTATATTATTGTTATACAATCCTTTCATAAGCCATTTCCATCCGCATGTTGCTTCATCCATACCTAATGTTTTCGCATACTTTCACACTTGAGTGCCATAATTTGCAAAGCTTCTTTGATTGTGTTTAGTAGTTAAATTGTGATACATACTGTCTTATACCTAGTGGCTAACCATGATTGGGTTGCACTTTTCTTCTTAGTTTTCTGAACAAACATTAGTTAGTTATTCCTAGATTATAAGATCTTAATTCCTTTACACCCCTTGTACTTCAATGGGGATTTTTGTATGATTCCTAAATCAACTTTACTCTCTCTTCCATTATTTACTTTTTCCCAAGATTATCTTCCCATAAAGGAACTAGTTGAGGTTTTACTTGTTTGTTTTCCCAATTATATAGCCATGGATGAATTTAGGGTTTATTGTAAATATGTGTTCTTTACCCAAAAAGTTCATGCCTCCCTTTTCCTTATTTAACTCACCTATAGTATTACTAGGGTTTTCTGATCAAGGGAATTTCCATTCATCTTTTTAGTTCTTATCTTCAAGGTCATCCGACTCTAGCTCCACTATATTGCTACAAACATTGTCCAACAAGTGCTCTTAGTAAGAACTCTAGTATGACCACAATCTTAAGGTACCTAGACATTAGGTTAGGTTAATGTTTCTTTCTATTATTCACAAGAGTACCTCTTAACTCTCCTTCATTGTTGTCTCCTATGGTGGCCTTGATCTTTTTAACCATCATAATTTTACATAGCTTAAAATTTTATTTCAATTTGCCTTGATTCTTATTTATCTTTTTATTATGCCTTTATCTTAGGTCTAACTATCTTGCTTGTCTTGCCATGTCAAGAACATATCTCGATGGATGACATTCTTTTAGTTATCATCAAGAGTATTTTATTGAAAAATTAACTCCTCATACTTGATTTGATTAGGGCAATTATTGCGTTTAGGTTCCAATTGAATGGTAACCTCATAAGCACAGAAGTACTAACTTTCATTATTAAACACCGAAAGTACTTCATATAATAATTGAAATTTTCACAGCCCTTGGGGTTTTATTATTCTATAAGCCTTATGACTAATAAGTTCAAATTTCAGGGCTTTTAGTGACCCTTGGAACCCCTCGAATTGATATATGTTGATCTAATGATTTACCAGAATTTTCACTTAATTATTTCGCAAGTTTCCACCTAGGTGTTATACTTCAAGCCATGGTTTGGTTTTCAACTAAGTTATGAATGTAGCCCATGTTCAACAGTGTATGAACCTAGGGCTCTGATACCAAAATGTCATGCCCAAACTTTTGGAAAAAACACAACCAACAATTTTTTTTTTCTTTTTTAAAACACTAAAGTACACGCAACACTAGCTTTACCAGTTGAGACATCTTAACAAGTTGTTCCAAGCGAAGTCTTAAATGATATTAAATACTAGCACGATAATTCCTAATAACAAGCGGAACAAACAAATGTTATAAGAGTAATAATTATTTCACTCAAAAGTCCTTATCATTTTAGCTGCGTCTATTAGTACTTAATTAGATCCATTTCCACTAAATAGACATTAATAAAATTACTTGGTCCAACATCAATAATTAATAATTATCAAGTACCCATCATCCCGTTAATACACCTTTTCTTAATAATTTAATCAACCTCTCTAAATATAATTGAAGAAGATATAATTAATCTCCATCATAAAACCATTAATCGCTTTTAGGAGCTAATTAAATTAGTTACTAACACTCAATTTATGAAAGTCTATATTTTATTTTAACACAATTAAAATGTAGTTTATACTATATCGACTAAAGGGTCGTTTAACCCCATAGCGAAAATCGTTCTATAAGGTTTAATCTCTAAAACTATATTTAGTTGGTCTGAAACTTATTCCCTATAGTCAAATAACTACCAACAGGATAAATTTCCTAAATGATTAACTCCAATAATAATATAATTTTTTAACCCCTTTTCTTTTGTTAAATATACCCATATGTTTATTTTGAAACATATGTTAAATATAAACACTTAATAAAATATTTATCCTAACATTATAGACAAGTCATACAATCATGTTTTAAACTATGAAATTTACAATTACATTATAGACGATTTTATACATTCATGTATTTAATCTATATATCCTTTTTTTATTCAAACACATATATAAAGAACATTATTTATTTTCTAAATGTAAATGTTTCAACATCTTATCTAAAAATGTATTAAGTAGATGATAAAACCATTCCCTTTATTCTATAACCACTAAATGCAATCTTAAATCTATGGTCTACCCTATCCTATATATATATATATATTGTAGGTCCCGAAGACAACTGAGAGGGGGGGGGGTGAATCAGTTGTCTAATAAATTCAAACCAAAAACTTATTAACCAACTTAACACTTAATACCGGTAAATCAGTTAAGTATGCCGGTAGACAGTGTTAACAGTAAATTGCTATACCGGTAAGAATTAATGCGTGAAACATAAGCACAAAGTCATCCACAACACATGACACCAATATTTGTACATGGAAACCCTGTAAGGGAAAAACCATGGTGGGAAACCTTACCCACAATCAGATGATACTACTATAGATAGTAAGTGTACAAGAGGGGTCTGCACATGCAGAAAGGCCAACAGCCTAGAGCTCACTGCTCAATCACAAATGGGAGTCACACTGACTACAGTTGGATGGTTAAATCCAATAAGAATGTACTGCACAAAATTGCATCTTCATATGCTGAATTCAGTACCGGTGTAATGCTGATATGCTTCTACAAAAACCTAACTTCACCTTCAAATGATGTCTTCGTGTATGCCTCTGCTTTATCTCGCATATACTTTCACTTGAATCTTTTTCGCATTCCACACTTGATCTTACAAATAAGATCTTACATTTATACCATACCCTAAGACCAATTTTAGTAGGTTGGCTCTACAAGATATTACAATAAAAACATTTTACAAGAAATACAATATCCGATGCAATAACCAATTGAACATGTCGGCTTAATGCATTTACAACAATAATAAATCATCTCCATAGCGTGCCATGCTAATCTGGAAAAGATAAACCTGCCGGTGTAACCCTAGATAACTTGGACCTATTTGTCGGTAAAAGCAAATATGCAAATAAGAATATACCAATGATTATTACTTCAAAATGAAGTGTCCATATGATGTCTTCGACATTACCAAGTGTCTTCCATGTCATTTCAGGTACCGGTGAACATTATATCCTATCGGTTAATCATATACCGGTAACTGTTGCACAATATACTGTTTGCAGGTGAATGTTGTTGGATCTCCAAAGTAGGTGTATTTAGTAGGTGTTGATATCAATGATAAAACCATACCAAAATACCAACAATCTCCCCCTTTGGCATTGATGGCAACACAAGATCGAAAACCCATCAAAGTGCCAAAACAGAAATGCCAAGTGTAAAATCAACAATCTCCTCAAAGTGACAATCTCTCCCCCTAGAAGCAACATGAGTTTTTTTATGTTATCCTGTACCAATTTTCACCATAGATATCTCTCCTCAATTGATAATGTGTTTTTCCATATATCTCTCCCCCTTTGACATCAAATGCCAAAGCTACAAAATTTTAAGTCCATACAAAAATACCAACTACTCCCCCTGAGAAGTAGCTTCCTCATCAAATACCGGAATAAAAGATTTGTCCATTTAATTCTGCCGGTTGATGACAATCATCAACTGTCTAAGTCTCTACCAGTGGAGGTATGAATCCAAGCTAATCTCTGAGATACTCAAAAGTTTCCTTAGGCAAAGGTTTTGTGAAAATATCTGAAAGTTGCTCTTTAGTATTCACATAAACCAGTTTTATCTCCTTTTCTTCAACTTTTTCCCTTAGAAAATTCAGTTTGATAGAAACATGTTTTGTTTTAGAATGTAATATTGGATTCTTAGATATATCAATTGCTACAGTGTTATCACAATATATAGTAATAGGTTCCTTGCATTTTATCTTTATGTCTTTCAACATTTGCTTAAGCCAAAGTACTTGTGTACAGTTTGTTGTTGCTGCAACATATTCTGATTTTGTTGTTGATAAAGATGTACAACTCTATTTCTTACTTAACCAAGAAACTAATCTCTTTCCAAGAAAGAATGCTCCTCCAGTGGTGCTTTTTCTATCATCCACATCTCCTACCCAATTTGCATCTATGTATGCATATAGATCAAAATTTTCATCTTTAGGATACCATAATCCAAGATTTGTTGTGCCTTGTAAGTATCGAAAAATCCTTTTTATTGTTGATTCATGATTTTCCCTAGGATTACTCTGAAATCTAGAAACTATACATACTGCATTCATAATATCAAGTCTGGTTTGTGTCAAATATAGTAGACCTCCTATCATATATTTGTATCTAGTTGGATTAATAGGTGTAGATTCATCCCTTTGAGATAATTTGTCATTTGTAGTCATAGGTGTGCTTACCGGTTTAGAGTTCTCCATCCCAAATTTCTTAAGTAGTTCTCTCAAGTACTTAGATTGACTCAAAAATATGCCTTTATTAGTCTATAAAATCTACAATCCTATAAAGAATTTTATTTCTCCGATCATAGACATTTCAAATTCTTGTTGCATTTCAAGAGAAAATTCTTTGCATAATTCATCTTCTCCTCCAAAGATTATATCATCAACAAATACTTCAATAATCAAGATGTCATCGTTAGTTACTTTGTAATATAAATTGCTATCTGCATTTCCTTTAGTAAAACCAATCTTTAAAAGATACTTATCCAATCTTGCATACCAAGCTCTTGGAGCTTGTTTTAATCCATACAGAGCTTTTCTTAATCTACAAACCATATCATTGTCATCTGTCAAGGAAAATCCATTAGGTTGTTCAATATAGACTTCCTCTTCAAGATCTCCATTCAAAAACACACATTTAATATCCATTTGATAAACTTTGTAATCCTTGTGAGCTGTAAAAGCCAAGAATAATCTAACTGCCTCAATTCTAGCTACCAGTGCAAAGGTTTCATTGTAATCAACTCCTTCTTTCTGAGAATATCCCTTACACACTAGTCTTGCTTTATTTCTGACAACCTTACCATCTTCATTGAGTTTTTTTCTAAATACCCATTTGGTTCCAATTACATTTTTATTTTTAGGCCGGGGAACTAATGTCCAAGTATTATTTTTCTCAATTTGTCCTAATTCTTCTTCCATAGCTTTAATCCAAAATTTATCTTCACATGCCTCATTGATAGATAATGGTTCAATTTGAGAAATAAGACATACCTCTTCATTTTCCAATCTTCCTCTTGTCATGACTCCTTTAAATTTGCTTCCAATTATCTAATCTTCAAAATGATTTAGTCTTACATACCAGGGTGTCTTAGTCTGTTGTTGTTCTTCAATTACTGTGGAATCCTCTGATGATACCGGAGTAACTGGGTCATCATTCTATACCAGTGGATTTATTGTAGGTCCATTTGTCATCATTTCTATTTTCGGTTCAGAGTCTATATACCTTGAAGTTCCTCTGAATTGTTCATCAATCTTTACATTTGTACTCTCAACAATTTTCTGTAATCTTTTATTAAAACATCTATATGCTTTACTCTTAGATGAATAACCAAGAAATATTCCTTCATCACTTCTAGGATAAAACTTGCCAATATACTCATCTCTTCTAATATAACATTTACTTCCAAAAATTCTGAAATACTTAAGAGTAGGAGTATTACCAAACCATAGTTCATGAGGGGTCTTACCGGTTTCACCTTTGATGTGAACTTTGTTGAATGTATAGACAACAGTGCTTACTGCCTCTCTCCAGTACATGTGGTAGATTTTCTTCTGATAACATACTTCTTGTTGCATCCAAAATAGTTCTGCTTTTTCTTTCAACAACTCCATTCTGTTGTGGTGTCTGAGGTGCTGATAACTGTCTTTTGATTCCATTTACTTCATAGAATGTATTAAAATCTTTAGATGTGAATTCTCCTCCTTGACCTGATCTTAAACATTTAATTTTCTTACTGGTTTCATTTTCAACCATTGCTTTGAATAGTTTGAACTTCCCAAGTGCTTTTGATTTTTCTCTGAGAAAAGTAACCCAACACATTCTAGAATAATCATCAATAATTAGCATGAAATATCTATCACCTTGTAAGCTTTTAGTTCTAGCTAGACCACATAAATCAGTGTGAATTAAATCAAGGGCATTATTGGATTTTTCTAGAATACTTTTGAAACTAGCTCTAACTTGTTTTCCAAATTGACATTCCTTGCAAATTGTATTATGAGGTTTCACAATTTTAGGTAGGTCTCAAACTGCCTTAGAAGTACTGATTTTTACCATGCAATCATAATTTACATGACATAGTCTTTTATGCCATAGCCAACTTTCATCTATATGTGCAATTAAGCATGTCTTTTCACTATTATTCAAATGAAAGATATTACCTCTAGTCTAATTACTGGTTGCAATTTCCAAACCAGTTCTATTCGTGATTTTGCATTTTCCATTTTTAAATTGTAACTGAAAACCTTTTTCAACTAATTGACCAACACTTAAAATATTATGTTTTAATCCTTCAACATAGTAGACATTGTCAGTGTTATGTTTACCATCAAGAGATATTGAACCCTTACCTTTGATTGAACAGGCTTTGTCATCTCTGAATCTTACTAAGCCTCCATTGTATTCTTGAAAGTTCAAGAATTTACCTTTGTCTCCAGTCATGTGATGTGAGCATCCTGAGTCAATAATCCATTCATCCTTTGATTCAACTTTAGCTGCTAGGGCTTGTTCTACCAGTTGAGCAATAGGTACCGGTTGATCTTCTGTTATAGCAACAAAGACCCATCCATTGTCTATTGGATCCTCGTCAGAATCATTAGTCACACCTTCATCAACAATGTAACAAGATTTATCTTTGTTTTTCTTAAATCTGTATCTCTGATATTCAGGATTAGGTTTATATGTTCTTCTAGCTTCTTCTCTTAGTCTAGCATGTCTATCAGGGCATCTTGAAGCCATATGACCAATCTTATTGCAGTTAAAACATTTAAAGGGTGCTTTACCTTCATACTTACTTCCAATTGGGCATTTTGGAATTTTTTTTGCAAATAGTGCTTCAAGTTCTTCAAGCTCTTCATTCTCCTTCCTGTTTTCTTCAAGTTCTCTTGCATAAAAGGCTCTCTAGTCAGATTTGTCAAAGGATGGAGCAGACGATGTTGATGCTTTGAAGGCCAATTCAGTTTTTATAGTAGTAACAGGACCAAATTCCTCAATTTCAAAAGCTGAAAGTTTTCCAATCAATGTATCCCTGGTTACTGATGTATTAGGCATTGTTCTCAACTCATTTATAGCAGTAACCTTCATTTTATATGCCAGTGGCAAACCTCTTAAGATTTTTGAAACAATCTCATCTTCACTCAAGGTTCCTCCACAACATTTGCTACCTAAAACAATTTCATTTACTCTTTCCATAAAAGTAGAAATCCTTTCATCTTCTTCCATTTTCAGATCTTCAAACCTAACTCGGAAGCTTTCAAGTTTTGCAATTTTGACTATGGAGTCCCCTTCATTCAGTGTTTCCAAATGATCCCAAATAGCTTTTGCAATGGACCTATCTGATAATCCCATGATTTGTTGATCTGATAATGCGCTCAAGAGTGCTTCTCTTGCTTTGCAATCATTTTCTTCATCTTTAGCTAAAGTAGTGGAAGCAGTCTGACAAGCTACAGCAGCAGTATAACCATTCTTAGTAACTTCCTAGATGTCTTTACCAATGCAATTCAGATGTGTCTCCATTCTGATTTTCCATATCCCATAGTTGGTTCCATGAAGTTTAGTAGACATTGGATCTCCTCAAGTTGTTAAACTTTTGCAAAAAGAGCACTAGGCTCTGATACCAATTGTAGGTCTCAGAGACAACTGAGAGGGGGGGGTGAATCAGTTGTCTAATAAATTCAAACCAAAAACTTATTAACCAACTTAATGCTTAATACCGTTAAATCAGTTAAGTATGTTGGTAGACAATGTTAACAGTAAATTTCTATACCGGTAAGAATTAATGCATGAAACATAAGCACAAAGTCATCCACAACACATGACACCAATATTTGTACGTGGAAACCCTGTAAGGGAAAAACCACAGTGGGAAACCTTACCCACAAGCAGATGATACTACTGCAGATAGTAAGTGTACAAGAGGGGTCTGCACATGCAGAAAGGCCAACAGCCTAGAGCTCACTGCTCAATCACAAATGGGAGTCACACTTACTAGAGTTGGATGGTTAAATCCAATAAGAATGTACTGCACAAAATTGCATCTTCATATGCTGAATTTAGTACTAGTGTAATGCTGATATGCTTCTACAAAAACCTAACTTCACCTTCAAATGATGTTTTTGTGTATGCCTCTACTTTATCTTGCATATACTTTCACTTGAATCTTTTTTGCATTCCACACTTGATCTTACAAATAAGATCTTACATTTATACCATACCCTAAGACCAATTTTAGTAGGTCGGCTCTACAAGATATTACAATAAAAACATTTTACAAGCAATACAATATCTATTGCAATAACTGATTGAACATGTCAGCTTAATGCTTTTACAACAATAATAAATCATCTCCATAGCGTTGCATGCTGATCTGGAAAAGATAAAGCTGTCAGTGTAACCCTAGATAACCTGGACCTATTTGCCGGTAAAAGCAAATATGTAAATAAGAATATACCAATGATTATTACTTCAAAATAAAGTGTCCATATGATGTCTTCGACATTACCAAGTGTCTTCAATGTCATTTCAGGTACCCATGAACATTATATCCTGCCGGTTAATCATATATCGGTAACTATTGCACAGTTTACTGTTTGCCAGTGAATGTTGCTGAATCTCCAAAGTAGGTGTATTTAGTAGGTGTTGACATCAATGACAAAACCATACCAAAATACCAACATATATATATATATATATATATATATATATATATATAGTTTGAAAAACCTATATAAGAAAATAAATATGTTTCCATTTTTAAAATCATACATGTATAACCCTAACAGAATATTATATATATCCTTTAGTTTGTTCTACATTAAAAAAAATATCTTTCTTCTTTCACCTTACCCTAACCCTACCCGGGCTAGGGTTTTATCTCATTTCATTTGTATTACGTAGGGGCGGTATCGCACATGGCGGAGATCATGGTGGTGGGGGTTTTAGGGGGAGCGGTGCCGCTCACTGTGGGTTACCACAGTGGCAGTGACCACTACGGTCGCCCATAGTGGCAGCTCTCGGGCCGTTCACTGTGGACGGCCACAGTGGCAACGCCCACTGTGGTCGCCCACAATGGCGGCCCTTGGGCCATCCACTGTGGATGCCCATAGTGGCACCGTCCAAGGCCCCCACTATGTCGTGCACAGGGTTCGGCCCCCATCGTCCACTATGCATTGTACAGTGGTTCGGCCCGAGCCCGACCCCTTTCCCCTTTTTTTTTTTTGTTTTTTTTTTAATAAAATATAATTTTTATATATATTTAAATATGTATATATATATATATTTATATATATATAATTTAGATTATATATGTAAATATAATTTAAAATTAAATATATATATATATATATATATATATATTTTTTTTTTTTTGAATGTTCATAGGATTTAGGGCTAAACTTTCATTTAAGCCAATATAAATTATTTTTCCTCTCAAAAACATACAACAGATTATTATTAATTCTCAAATTTAAATCAAGGTATTATTAATTTTTTTTTTGAAGTTAAATACCATAAATCAGAGGTAGACTAAATAGTTTTATATTTATATTCTACAATAATGGTTGACAGGAATCCAATGAAATTATACATCAACTAAAGAATGTGATATTATTTAAATCGAATAGGCTATTCATCTCTAGATTTTATTTTCTATAAAAAGGTAAATAACAGAGTTCAATAATTTTAACAACAACTATATACATATGTGATTATTGAAACTAGATAGACCATTTAATTTCTAGACTTAAATTTTTGCAAATAAATATGTGATTTTAATTTCTGCAACTTTATTTATCAAGAATCTTTTAAATTTAACCATGCAATTAGGAATTAACTGAAACATTTGTATTCAAAATAACTCATATGCAATCATTAAATTAATTCTTTATTTTCCTAATGTATTTCATAAGCATAAAGGGATGAAATAAATTTCTTGCTTTTCAAAATAATATATACTCAACAAATACCAATTTCAAAACTTTTAGGAACTAAATCTAGAATTATTCACTTCATTGCTGCAGTATCTAAAATATTACATTTCTTTAAATTACATTTAAAAGACACTATTGTCATTTTACAAATAGGTCTCTCATTATTAATAAATGAGGAATTTAAACAAAATCATAAATATATTTCCAAATAGTTCTCTGCAACAAATAACTCCATCAAATTTCCATTTGTCCTAAATCGTTCCTTCCAACAACCTACAAATAATCAAAGGATATGACCATGGAGTGCTCACCTCCCAGCCTAGGCTAACTGGTAGACACCCCCAAGCTCGGAGAACCAAGCCCTAGACAGGTAACAAACATGCAAACGCAAAAGACAGAATACACACACACACTCAAAACACACTCCAAACCTGGGCTACACTGCACCACTCATTGGTGATGTCTTTTCAAGGGTGGTAGTGGACCAAGTACCCTGAGGAGACTGCAAGTATGGTAAAATAAATAGCCACCTCATGGCAAACCAAAACATATAGCCACCTCATGGCAAACCAAATACATCAAGTATAACATAATCAACCCCTTATTCCTTATGCCCCCCCAGGCATTCATGCCCTATTTCCCTCCTTATGACCCCCAATACATAAACAAGCCATGCAGCAAGGGTCACATAAATTCCCTTGTGATCGCTCTCATAACGAGAGTCTCTCACTCGAGGGCTGTCACTTCTACCACCCACAAGATCCTCTTCTCTCCCAAGAGTAAGTGGTCTTGATGACTCCCAAAAACACATACAATGTATAAACACAAAATATCAAATAAATTTCCAAGAGAACATGCACGGAAAACTAGTCTCTTACACAACCATTACTTTCAAAACACATGCAATAAGAAATCCATTATAAGAAAGATACAACCAACCTTAATCTACCCAAAGGTATTCTAGTTTTTGTTGAGGATGAGCAGCCCAATTCCACAGTTCTTCTCTTTCTTCCCTTAGCCAAAATTCTCAAACCAAATTCTATCTGTTTCCTTACAAAATTCTTTTGTCTCCAAAAATGGAGAGTGGGTGATTACCCCCCAAAATCTCTCTTTCTTTCTTAAGAAGACACTAGTGTGAGTTCTCTCAAGTTTCTAAAACTGAAAAGCAAAGTAAAGTAAAATGGGAAAAGGGAACTTTCATTCAAAAAGGAAGGTTAACCACTTAGCTCAAGCCTTCTAATTTCAATTTTCGCACAACTTAGAAAACCTACTTTTTAGGGTGTCTAAAAGGTCACATGGGAGTAGAAACTTGCCTAAAATTACCCCTAACCCTTAGGTATACCTTATGGGCTTTAGGAAACCCTATTAAACTACCCCTAGGTGTCCATTTAACCCATTTTAAACCCCTCTGAAGTTAATTTTCGGGTAAAACTTAAGTTGACCATCTGAAAGATTCTTTACCCAAGGCATTTATGGAAATCACATAACATTAATTGAAAAAGCTATAGTTAAACAATTCCCACCAAGTGACAAATTTAAAAATTCAAACATAAATCCACACATGTCAAGTGACACAAAGAAAATACTTTTACAAATTTATACATAAAATCATGTCTCTTGTGGATTTTACATAAATCAATTAAATAACACTTAACACACATGCATCATTTACTGTTACGAATAAAATACAACACAAATGGGGTGTTGTCTCTCCAAATAGACAAACCTTGGTTTTACGAACATACATAGGTCTAGGTTTGGTTCTCCATAATATTTCCATGGTCACATGAATATCTTTTCCTGCACCACTCCAATACACATTAGTAATTTCCAATAACCTCGTATAATATTAAACACATGAATCAGAATACACATCAAACACTTCGCATACAATTTACATTTGAACAATTCAATATATCTCATATCCAATTAAATCCACATAAGCAATTATCACATTTCTCATAATTTTGGTCCACACATAAAACATACATCTTAATTCTATCATCATAATAAAGTCCTACAAATCCAATAATGACATACATCCTCTCCAATTTATCCTATTCTAGAAGCAAATAGAGTTCTTTATCATAAAGCATATAAATGAAGCATCAACATTCATCAATGTTATCAAATCATGCAATCATATACATTCTACATCCAGACATAGTTGACATACTTTAAATCAAGATTATCCAATCAATGGATCTTTAAGGATTTAACATATCAAAATGTACACCAGAAGGTGCAATAACTCTATAACTTGGTTCAATTACCTTTCTCACCAATCTATCTATCTAACACAGTCCATTCTATTGAATTATAAAGTATTTATTAATAGGTCAAACATGGTCAACTAAGTTAATCAAAGTTTGGTTTGGGGAAGGCCTTACAGTCTACCGAGTATCTTTACATGTCTACTGAGAAGCAAAGATGACACACCAAGTTAATTTACACCGAGTGAAATGTGTTACCAGATTCATTGAACCTGGACATGTATATGAAAATGTGTTACAAGATCGAGGCACATCTATCCGTTATCACATTGGAAATTGCACTTAAAGATTGTGTATGATTTTGAGGTTATCTAACCAATGAAATATTTTGCATGGTTATTCATTCAATAAATTGAGTTTGTAAGATCGAAGTAATGAATTGGATCACCGTCATAAGAGATCTATTTATACGGCATGAGTTAAAGAGTTAAAGGTGTGTGCATGAAGGTAAGAAGACAGTTACAGAGACACAGAGGTCACCGAGAAGGTTTTCAGGGAACAGTCGAAGAACAGAGTAAACATAAGGGTTTACTGAGTTACTATATGGGTTACCGAGGTATGCTATAAGAAAGGTAATCTATTCTGAGCACATAGAATCTGCTATAACATTCCAGATGTAAAGTTGCAGATATTTGTAATGATTTTAATGTAATATTGTGAAGTTGTAAGAGAAACCTTTAACATGGTAAAAGACTCTAATCAAGTCTATAAATTGTAAAGCCTCTAACCAAGTGCAGTATTTAGAAGAAGTGTTGTAAAATACTTTAGCAAGGTAGATCTAAAAGATCTTGTTACTCCTAATAGGGTATTCTAGCAGAAATAGCTAAACATGTAGCTCTAACCGAGCACTTTTTATTATTGCAGTAGTCAAGTTGTGGGTGCCATCCCCACTGCAGTTTTTCTCTCTAACCAAGAGTTTCTGCGTAATCAAAATATATGTGTTATGGAGTGAATCATGTATGATTGTTATCTATTTTTTTTAGTTTGATATAATGTTACTGCACTTCGGTTTATGCATAATAGTAAAGATATTGTTGAAGAAATGTTTTGAAGTACTGATTCACCCCTCCTCTCTCAGTACATTAGCTTTCCATATTGGGCCTGACAGTTTGGACACTTTGTCTTGGAGATTTGTTCATTGGTATATTCATATTTACATATTAGTTGTTACCAGAAAATAGGTCTAGAATAAGCACTGACAGGCTTATCTATTCCAGATCAGCACAACACGCTTTGGAGATAATTTATCAATGTTGTAAATGCATTAAGCCAACATTTTGAATCGGATATGACATCGGTTATTGATTTACTTGTAATTGATTTTATTGTAATATCTTTTAGAGCTGACCTACTAAAATTGGTCTTAGGTTATGGTATATATGTAAGATCTTATTTGTAAGATCGGTATGCGATTTGAAAAAGGAATTGTAAGAAGGTATATGCGAAATTAAACAGAGTTATACACGCAGACATCATTTGAAGGTGAAGCAAGGTTTTGTAAAGGCATATCAGAACTACACTGGTATTGAATCTAGCATATGAAGATGCTATTTTGAGCAGTACATCATTATTGGATTTAACCATCCAGTTGTAGTCAGTGTGACTCCTATTTGTGATTGAGTAGTGAGCTCTAGGTGCTTGGCCTTTTTGCATGTGCAGACCCCATTTGTATACACATACTATCTGCAGTAGTATCATCTGATTGTGGGTAAGGTTTCCCACTGTGGTTTTTCCCCTTATAGGGTTTCCACATACAAATATTGGTGTTATGTGTTGTGGATGTTATTGTCTTTCTGTTTCATGCATTAATCTTTATCGGGACTGCAATTAACTAATAAACTGTCTACCTACATAAAGTTTGGTCTACTGGTATTAAGCATAAAGGTTGGTTAAGTTGTTTTTGATTTGAATTTATTTGACAACTAATTCATGCCCCCCTCCCCTCTCAATTGTCTTTGGGACCTAACAATTGGTATCAGAGCTTAGTCCTCTTTTTGCAAAAGTTCAACAGCTTGAGGAGATCCAATGTCTACTAACTATTTCAAGAAGGACAGTCCTAAACATGATGGAACCAACCATGGCATATGGAAGATCAGGATGGAGACACATCTAAATTGCATCGGAAAGGATATCTGGTAAGTTACAAAGAATTTCTATATTTCTCCTACTCATGGTCAGCCTAATCCACCTACCTTAGGAAAAGATGAGGTAAATGACTGCAAAGCAAGGGAAGCACTTTTGAGCACATTATCAGATCAACAAATCATGGGATTATCAGATAGGTCTACTACTAAAGCTATTTGGGATCATTTGGAAACATTGAATGAAGGAGATTCCATAGTCAAAATTGCAAAACTTGAAAGCTTCTGGGTCAGGTATGAAAATTTGAAAATGGAAGAAGATAAAAGGATTTCTGCTTTGATGGAAAGAGTAAATGAAATTTTTTTGGGTATTAAATGTTGTGGAGGAGCCTTAAGTGAAGATGGAATTATTTCAAAAGTTTTAAGAGGATTTCCACCAGCATACAAAATGAAAGTTACTGCTATAAATGAGTTAAGAACAATGCCTAATACATCAGTAACTAGGGACACATTGATTGGAAAAATTTTAGCTTTTGAAATTGAGGAATTTGGTCATGTTGCTACTATAAAGACAGATTTAGCTTTTAAGACATCTACATCATCTGCACCATCATTTGACAAATCTGATTGGAAAGCCTTTTATGCAAGAGAACTTGAGGAAAGCAAGAGAGAAAATGAAGAACTTGAAGCACTATTTGCAAGGAAAATGCCTAAAGGTCTAGTTGGAAGCAAGTATGAATGTATAGCACCCTTTAAATGTTTTAATTGTAATAAGATTGGTCATATGGCTTCAAGATGCCCTGATAGACATGCTAGATTAAGAGAAGAAGCTAGAAGAACATACAAGCTTGACCCTAAATATCAAAGATACAGATTTAAGAAGAATAAAGATAAATCTTGTTATCTTGTTGATGAAGGAGTGATAAATCTTGTTATCTTGTTGATGAAGGAGTCACTGATGGTTCTGATGAGGATCCGAAGGACAATGGATGGGTTTTTGTTGCTATAACAGAAGATCAACCGGCACCTACTGTTCAACCGGTAGAGCAGGCCCTAGCAGCTAAAGTTGAAGTTAAGGATGAATGGATCATTGATTCAGGATGTTCACATCATATTGTAGATAGGAATTCAGAAATCATCAAAGCAAATAGATATTAAACTAGCTCAATCACAAAACCAGATTGCAATGACAACAAAACCTACAAACATTCAATAGAGATATGGAAATAAAACATTCAATTCAAATGCAAACCATCACAAATGTGGATGTCTCCTCCATGATTCTCCATTGTCCTTCTTTCTCCTTCAAATAGCTTTGTTTTGTGGATCTCACCTTCAAGTGCATAAGCATAATGTGAAAGCAAGATTGACAAGATGGTAGGCCAAGAATACTAGAAGCGTGATTGATTCGGGGATCGATTCGAAAAAGTGATTAATTGGGATCTTTGATTGAAGAAAGTCATCCAATTTATAGACAAATTGGAGAGATGACAAGATTAGCATGAAGAGATTTGAAAGGAAATTTCAAATCAAGAATGACAAATATGACAAATTATGACAAAATTGACACTTTCTATGCGAGATTGATTGATTGACAAATTATGACAAATTGCTATGTCAAAATTGATTGATTGACAAATTATGACAAAATATGACAAATTTACTATGTCATTCCCATGAAATTAGGAGAAATATTAGAGAAAATAGAAAATTAGATGAATTAGAAATTAGGAAATTAGAAAATTGATGAAAATTAGAAAATTAGGAATTAGGAGAAATTAGTAAATTGGAAAATTAGGTAAATTAATTAATAATTTTTCATTCATTAATTAATTCACAAAGAGAGGAGAAATTAGTTAGCCAATTAAATAAACATTTAATTGTGACAAGAAGACTTAGGATAAATAAATAAATTATTTAACCTAGAGGGAAAATGACAAACAAGGTTAAATGAACAAATCATAAAAACCCCAGAAGATGAATTAGAAATGCAAGGACGACAATTACGTCTTGACAAAAGATAATTGATGTAGGATTGATTTGATCATGATTTTGACTTACAAAGGACAAGTGTTAATAAATGATTGAGATTGGATGACAAAAATCAATGACAAATTGACCAAGATTGACAAGGAGATCAAATTGATAGGTGCCAATTGACGAGGAACAATGACTAATTGATCCAAATTGACATGATTGAAAAGGACAAGGATCGATGACAAATCGATCGCAAAATGATGAGATTGACAAGGACAAGGATCGATGACAAATCAATCACAAAATGACAAAATTGACAAGGACAAGGATCAATGACAAATCAATCGCAAAATGACAAGATTGACAAGGATGAGGATCGGCCAAAATCATGACTGAAGATTGTTATCAACAAGACCAAATTTGAAAGCGAGAAAAATGAAGAATGTAGAAGGACTTGATGCTCGCAAATGATAAAGACCAAGTGCGCAACATAGGAGAAATGTTAATGCGACGCAAATAAGGCAATGCGCAAATGTTAAAGTATGACTTCACAAGCGTTGACCATTTTTAGATGTCTACACATATGACTGGTGATAAAGGTAAATTCTTGAACTTTCAGGAATATAATGGAGGTCTGATAAGATTTGAAGATGATAAAGCTTGTTTGATTAAAGGAAAAGGTATTATATCTCTTGATGGTAAGCATAATACTGAATATGTCTACTATGTAGAAGGTTTAAAGCATAATCTTTTGAGTGTTGGTCAATTAGTTGAGAAAGGATTTCAGTTACAATTCAAGAATGGAAAATGCAAAATTATGAACAGAACTGGTTTGGAAATTGCAACCAGTAATCAAACTAGAGGTAACATCTTTCATTTGAATAATAGTGAAAAGACATGCTTGATTGCACATATTGATGAAAGTTGGCTATGGCATAAGAGACTATGTCATGTAAATTTTGATTGCATGGTAAAAATCAGTACTACTAAGGCAGTTAGAGACTTACCTAAGATTGTCAAACCTCACAATCCAGTATGTAAGGAATGTCAATCTGGAAAACAAGTTAGAGCATCTTTTAAAAGTATTCCAGAAAAATCCAATAATGCTCTTGACTTAATTCACACTGATTTATGTGGTCCAGCTAGAACTAAAAGCTTGCAAGGTGATAGATATTTCATGATAATCATTGATGACTATTCTAGAATGTGTTGGGTTACTTTTCTCAGATAAAAATCAGAAGCACTTGGGAAGTTCAAACTATTCAAGGTGATGGTAGAAAATGAAACCGACAAGAAAATCAAATGTCTGAGATTGGATCAAGGAGGTGAATTTACATCTATGGAATTGAATGCATTCTGTGAAGTGAATGGAATCAGAAGACGGTTATCAACACCCCAGACACCACAACAAAATGGAGTTGTAGAAAGGAAAAATGGAACTATCTTGGATGTAGCTAGAAGTATGTTATCTGAAGCAAATCTACCACATGTATATTGGAGAGAAGCAATGAATGCATTGGTCTATACATTCAACAAAGTTCACATCAAAGGTGAAACCTGTAAGACCCCTCATGAACTATGGTTTGGAATTACTCCTACTCTTAAATATTTCAGAATACTTGGAAGTAAATGCTATATTAGAAGAGATGAATATATTGGCAAATTTGATCCTAGAAGTGATGAAGGAATATTTCTTGGTTATTCATCTAAGAGCAAGGCATATAGATGTTTTAACAAAAGATTGCAGAAAATTGTTGAGAGTACAATTTGAAGATTGATGAACAATTTAGAGAAACTTCAAGGTATATAGACTCTGAACCGGCAACAGATATATTGACAAATAAACCTACATTGAATCCACTGGTACAGAATGAAGATCTAGTTACACTGGTATCATCTGAAAATTCCACTTTAACTGAGGAACAACAACAAACGAAGACACCCTGATATGTAAGACTGAATCACTCTAAAAATCAGATAATTGTGAGAAAGTATCAAGGAGTTATGACAAGAGAAAGACTAGAAAATGAAGAGGTATGTCTTATTTCTCAAATTGAACCATAATCAATTAATGAAGCATGTGAACATAAGTACTGGATTAAAGCTATGGAAGAGGAACTAGAACAAATCGAGAAGAACAACACATGGACATTAGTTCCCTGGCCTAAAGACAACAATGTAAGGGATATTCTCAGAAAGAAGGAATTGATTATTATGAAACCTTTGCACTGGTAGCTAGAATTGAGGAAGTCAAATTATCCTTGGCTTTTGCAACACACAAGAACTACAATGTATATCAAATGGATATTAAATGTGCATTTATGAATGGAGATCTTGAAGAAGAAGTTTATATTGAGCAACCTAATGGATTTTCTTTGACAGATAACAAAGATATGGTTTGGAGGTTAAGGAAAGCTTTGTATGGGTTGAAGCAAGCTTCAAGAGCTTGGTATGCTAGATTGGATAAATATCTTTTGAAGATTGGTTTTTCTAAAGGTAATGTTGACAACAACTTATACTATAAAGTGACTAATGATGACATCTTGGTTATAGAAGTTTTTGTTGATGATATAATCTTTGGAGGAGAAGATGGACTATGTAAAGACTTTTCTATTGAAATGTAACAAGAATTTGAAATGTCTATGATTGGAGAGATAAAATTCTTTTTAGGATTGCAGATTTCACAGACTGATAAAGGTGTATTCTTGAGTCAATCCAAGTACTTGAAGGAGTTACTTAAGAAATTTGGAATGAAAAACTCTAAATTGGTAAGCACACCTATGACTACAAATGACAAATTATCACTAAGGGATGAATCTACACCTGTTAATCCAACTAGATACAATTATATGATAGGACGCCTACTGTATTTGATACAAACAATACCTGATATTATGAATGCAGTATGTATAGTTTAATCAAGATTTCAGAGTAATCCTAGAGAAAATCATGAATCAGTAGTAAAAAGGATTTTTCGGTACTTACAAGGCACTACAAATCTTAGCTTATGGTATCCTAGAGATGAAAACTTCCAATTGTGTGCATACACAGATGCAAATTGGGCAGGAGATGTGGATGATAGAAAAAGTACCATCGGTGGAGCATTTTTTCTTGGAAGCAGATTAATTTCTTGGTTGAGTAAGAAACAAAGTTGCACATCTTTATCAAGATCAGAATCAGAATATGTTGCAGCAGCAACTAACTGTACACAGGTATTATGGCTTAAGCAAATGTTGAAGGACATAAAGATCAAATGCAAGCAACCTATAACTATCTATTATGATAACACTGCAGCAATTTTTATATCTAAGAATCTGGTACTACATTCTAAAACTAAACATGTTTCTATCAAACTGAATTTTCTGAAAGAGAATGTTGAAGCAAAAGAAGTAAAACTGGTTTATGTGAATACTAAAGAGAAAATTGTTGATATTTTCACTAAGCCTTTTCCTAAGGAGACTTTTGAATATCTCAGAGATCAACTTGTGGTCATACCCCCACCGGTAGAGACTTAGATAGTTGATGTTTGTCATCAACCGACAGAATTAATAGAGAAATCTTTTACTCTGGCTTTGATGATGAGAGCTACTTCTCAGGGGGAGTAGTTGGTATACTGAATTGGTTGGTATTTTGTATTTGAACCTGGCTTTTGTATTGACTTTGGCATGTGATGTCAAAGGGGGAGAGATTGATATGGAAAAACACAAGGAAAACACATGTTACTCTCAGGGGGAGAGATTGTTACTTTGGGAGAGATTAATTACTCTATGTATCTAAATTTTGATTTCTGGTTATGATCTCTTTTGGGAGATTGTTGGTTTTTGGTATTTGGCATTTTTGTTTTGGTACTTTCATGATTTTTCCATCTTGTGTTGCCATCAATGCCAAAGGGGGAGATTGTTTGTATTTTGGTTATGTTGATATGGTTTTGTCATTAATGTCAATACCTATTAACACTTATCAACTCTGGCACTTTGGATAATTGGCAATGTTCACCAGCAAGCAAGTGACTTATGCACAGTCACCAATATCTGGTACACCGGCAGGATATATTATTCACCGACACTTGGAACGACATGGAAATCACTTGGTTAATTCTAAGACATCGTTTGGATACTTTGTCTTGGAGATTTGTTCATTGGTATATTCGTATTTACATATTTGTTGTTACCAGCAAATAGGTCTAGAATAAGCACCGACAGGCTTATCTATTCCAGATCAGCATGGCATGCTTTGGAGATAATTTATCAATATTGTAAATGCATTAAGCCCACATGTTAAATTGGATATTGCATCGGTTATTGATTTACTTGTAATTTATTTTATTGTAATATCTTTTAGAGCCAACCTACTAAAATTGGTCTTAGGTTATGATATATATGTAAGATCTTATTTGTAAGATCGATATGCGATTTGAAAAAGGAATTGTAAGAAGGTATATGCAAAATTAAGAAGAGCTATACACGCAGACATCATTTGAAGGTGAAGCAAGGTTTTGTAAAGGCATGTCAGAACTACACTAGTACTAAATCTAACATATGAAGATGCTATTTTGAGTAGTACATCATTATTGGATTTAACCATCCAATTGTAGTCAGTGTGACTCATATTTGTGATTGAGTAGTGAGCTCTAGGCGCTTGGCCTTTCTGCATGTGCAGACCCCATTCGTATACACATACTATCTGTAGTAGTATCATCTAATTGTGGGTAAGGTTTCCAACCGTGGTTTTTCCCCTTACAGGGTTTCCACATACAAATATTGGTGCTATGTGTTATGGATGTTATTGTCTTTCTCTTTCATGCATTAATCTTTACCGATGCTGCAATTAACTAATAAACTGTCTATCGGCATAAAGTTTGGTTTACCGGTGTATATGGTGAAAATGGATAACAACAATGTTGAAAGACTAAATGAATTCAACCACAAAACCCTAGCCTAACAACAACAAAGATCCACCATAACATATGAATATTACCTAAGACAATGCAAATCAAAATGAAATCACAAAGATTATACCATCACATGTCCAATAGGGTTTGGATCTCTATTCTTCCTATCTCCATTGATCTTGCTTGATATATTTGCTCTCAGATTTTATGTGCACAAGAGCTCAACAAAGAATAGAAATGTGGTTGCAAGTAGGATCACATATGAAAGTGCAAAGTGTAGTGAAGTCGAGTGCATAATTGAGTCAGCCAGGATGCATAGAATGATTAGGGTTTGATAATGAAGGAATCATCTCCTTATATAGAAGACACTATATGAAATGGAGGGATAGGATTGAGAGGTGTAAAAGATAAATGGTCGGCTATGATTAGAGGGTAGGTAGTGTTTGAATTAAGAGATGAATGACATGTGTCATATGTGGAAAAGGCTAATGAATTAATTAAATAAATAAAGATCTATTTAATTAATAGAGGAAGTGGGATCAATTAAATAAATAAGATATTTATTTCATTTAGCAAAAAGGGGAATTTAAATAAATAAATGTATTTATTTAAATGAGAAATAAGGGTAGAAGAGGATAAATGAATTAATTAAATAAATAAAGATTTATTTAATTAATAGAAGAATTAGGCTAAAATAATTAAATAAATAAAGATATTTATTTAATTAGACATGACAATTTTAGGTGTCTACATTTTGCCCCTCTTTGAGACAATGCAGCTTGTCATGTTGTTTCAAAGAAGATAATATGAACTGATACAAAGTTGCCCCAAGATGGGAATGATATGCCCCCTTGAGAGATTGGATGAAAATGTCTGGAAAGATCACAAAAAATCTCTCGATAAGAAAGAAAGGCTAGAATGGACTGACCGGATAGGATAGAGTGACAGAGTCATAGGATAAAGAAAACTGACCCGGGAGACCCAAGTTAGGGCTAGGGCTAGGGTAGTCTATAAAATAGACCACGAGGAGAAAACATCCTCATTGTAATCCACACATCTAAGAGATCAGAGTGCAGAGAGAGAAGAGAGCAGCAACAGTCAGCAGCGATGGCTTTGGTTCATAGATTCGACCGCGTTCACCAATTTCAGAGGCCAACAGATGCAAGAGAGCCGGTAAGTACCGTAAAACCTCCTTGTACTTTGTCACAATAAATGTTGTCATTAATGCATGCTAGGTAGTGTAATAAATGCGCTTTAGGTATGTCTAGAAAAATGTCAAGCGGGAGGAAAAACATTAAGGCGCGTCTGTGTTGGCTAGGCGTGTTTGTGTCATGAATGCGCATTTATGTCTTCAAGGATAAATCGGCAGTTCTGTGATAAACATACATTGTCAATTGGATAAGCTACTGAGAGGATACACTCAAGCAGGTCCTCTAGGGAAGACTAGGATAGCAGATAGGGTTAGGATTGAAAATTCTGTGATAGAACATATGTTGCCAATTAGGAAACTACTCAAGAGGATACACTCAAGCAGAGGCCCTAGGATAAAATAGACCAAGGCACTTTGTGAGAAACAGGGAGTACCAAGACAAAGTATTTTGTGATGAACAGGGAGTACTAATATATGAGCAGCACTTTGTGATGAATAGGGAGTGCAAATATGAGAAACACTTTGTGATGAACAGTGAGTGCAAAACATGTAGTACTTTGTGATGAACAGGGAGTACCACTAGGATAGAAGCAACACTTTGTGATGAACAGTGAGTGTCACTAGGATAGAAGCAACACTTTGTGATGAATAGTGAGTATCACTAAGATAGAAGCAACTCTTTGTGATGAACAATGAGTGTCACTAGGATAGAAGAAACACTTTGTGATAAACAGTGAGTGTCACTAGGATATAGTACTATAAGCACTTAAGATAAAAAAAAACATTTTGTGATGAACAGGGAATGCCACTTTGACTGACACAGTTGATTTGCTTGACTACAAGAGTACCTACCTATACTGGAGTCACGGGAGAGATTCCCATTGACTCAAAGGTTACGACCGGATCTGACATTTGAGGACCGAGCTGCCATTGAGGTTATGGGCTTGCGACATATTTTGTATGTGCCTAAGTTTTGGGCGAACATGGGGTTGCTGACTGGACTTACTGAGAGATGGCACTCTGAGACATGCACATTCCATTTGCTGATGGGTGAGATGACAATCACCTTAGAGGATGTATACAGGATACTAAGGATACCAATCGATGGGGAGTTGGTTCCTTACGATCGGGACAGAGACAGGGATGCACTGAGATGAGTGTTCCAGGATCCTGGATTGGAGATGAGGGCTAGACACGTGGCTTGGGATACCATGACACAGATTGGATTAGCGCTAGCGGCGGTGCTAGGAGGAGTGATCAGTGGGTTCCTGTGTCTAGACAAGGCGACACGAGGGCTGGCTGTGGGCTGGGGGAGCACCTTGGAGACACTGGTTACACAGCACACCAGATATGCCTGGGGACCGTGTGTGCTGGTACACTTGTACTATGAGCTACATCAGTTTGTGTATCATGGATCCATAAGATTGGACTGCGGAGTTATATTACTGCAGGTGTGGGCATATGAGCATCTGTTGGTTACACAACTGATACATTTCAGGGGCAAGGGTCATGGATGCAACTTTGTTCATCTATATGATATGATTACCTCACAACCACGGATTGGCAGGTTGGAGCATTGGCATCAAGTTCTAGATGAGATCAACACTGTGATATGGAGGTTGTACCGTGAGTGCAAGTAGTGGGAGGAGGGCACAGTGGATCTACCATATACTTTCCAGAGCAGATATCTGATTGGGCAGATGCCCTATGTATTGGAGAGATAGATGATTAACAGGGTGTGTAGGCAGTTTGGTCGTATTCAGTAGATGCCACGAGGTTTCGAGATGTATGCTCAGACAGTCAGGGATTAGGCACACTTTGGGCCATTGCTATCATATGATCAGGTAGTGATGCAGCTGGTAAAGATGGTATCGATGCCATGGGATATGTGGCCGAAGATTGAGGATGCAGGCATGGATGCAGAGTACATGGCGTATTGGGCTAAGCATCCCTTTCCATGACTGATAGACCCAGGGGAGCTTGTAGATGGAGATGGTGGTGGAGATGGAGATGATGATGGAGATGGTGGGGGGAGAGGCCGACGGAGGAGATGAGGTGTTGTTTGAGAGAGGAGGGTGGCTCAATGAAGACAAGGTGGGGAGGAGAGACAGGCTTGGGTGGTGAGGGCTCACGGTGGATTATCACTACAGGTGCCAGCAACACAAGGTCTTAGACAAGTGCAGGGACAGGGGTAGAGGCAGGTACAGGTACAGGTACCAGTACAAGGGGAGCCATAGGCAAAGCCACAGGCAGAGGCACAGGGGGCCGAGGAGGAGGAGGATGAGCTACTTGAGCTGAGGGAGATTTGTCAGGGATAGGCAGATGAGATTCAGGACCTGGAGAGGGAGACAACTAGGCTAAAGAGGCAACTAAGGGAGACAGAGCATGAGCAGGATCAAGCTATCTAGTGCTATACTAAGGCTGAGACAGCACTGAGGGCTAGGAGGTAGGTGACAAAGGAAACAGGGGCTAGATATGCCTATGTTCTATGGGCAGGGGAGGAGATAGGTTACCGATGAGACCTATATTATAGGGCAATGCCACCAGAGCAGCAGGCAAGGAGCTTCCATAGACCATCACGGACAGCGATGGCCACAGGAGGGAGCCAGAGGAGACAGGCGTCCAGTGGTGGGGTTATGGGTCCTCCACCACCACCAAATAGAGGGGATAGGAGAGATGATCCTGGGGCGGGTCCTTCTAGGGCTCAGACTCTATCGAGGCTAGGTGGCTCCGAGGGAGGGAGTTCATCATAGCCATAGAGGGCTCCCTATGTATCAGTTTTGTACTATTTTGTATGATGATATAGACACCTTTGGGTGATTTTGTAGCCATATGTATTTTGACATCATTGTATCATGACACTTATGATTATATATATATATGAGATGATTTCATGCAGCAGCTATATGCATGTGTACCTATGTGATGAAATGTTCTTATGTGATGCTTATGATATGGTTGCAAATATGTACATGATGAAATGCAATATTTTTGTTCTTTTATGTTTTTAATATGTTATGCATATGCAATTGTGAATGTATGAAATGCAAATGAATATGATAATGCAAAGAACTATTTACATGAAAAAAAATGTAAGATTGCTAATATGTGTTGTGTGCAGGATGTGATACAAGTGTGATATCTATATGTATGTATGAAATGCTTAATATGTGGTAATGCAGGTGCAACTATATGAAATGCAAATGTTTTTGGTGTGTCTTTATACTCAGTCATGTGATAGCAAGCTACATGGACTCAAGAAGGACAATGGAGGTCAATCAAGAAAGGGGGATGAAAGGTAGAAGATATGAAAGTGAAAGAGCTTCTTGTGCATTATCGTCATTGAGCTTTATTATGGCAAGTAGGTTATGACAATCGAGGCATATGTTTGACCCAGAAAGTCATTGTACCTGTTTGCATGGAGATAAGATAGTCGCAAACAAGGAATGCCCCAGTTCACACTAGACTCTCAGTGTCCACATATCCTTGGACAAGTCATAGCATTACTAAGAGACAATCCATAGATAGAAAAGAAAAATAGGTGACGATACCCATCCTCGCCTTTCTAGTCAAAAACATCTTGGAGATAGAATCTCTAGTCAGAGACATCCTAGAAAAGCTAAAAGACATGTCACCAAAAGATAAAAATCAAAAGAAAACCAAGCCTTGACACCAACATCTATTGTATTCCTCAAGTTTAGTGTCTCTTGTCACTTGTATAAGTCTTATTTGATTGTGGTCACAATGTTTACTTTCACAAAAAGGATAGATAGCACTGAACCATAATGTTGTCTGAGTCTGTTAAAAGATTTGATTTGTTGAATCCCATTGTTGCTATTGTGTCTCATCTGAAACTAATTGAATACATGCAACTGATACTTTATTGTGGAGAAGATGAAACTTTATTACGGATCTGTGATGCAAATGTTGCCTTTTTGTGGGTTGTGCGCGGATAGACTGAAGAAAAGTGGAAGAAACTGTACTCCTCGAAACATGTGATGTTCTCAGTTCCACACCCATCACTAGACATATGATTTGCTTTAGCCACAGATAGGATCTGATTTATTATGAATGGAAATGGTGAAAAGGGGGTTTATTATGAATGACGAACCAATCTTGGGTAGATCAATAACAAGCCATGATGGGAATGTGTAAGTTTTATGGTAGATAAATAGGTTGTGAGTGTGTGCAAAGTGAAGGATGAAATGGAATCCTGAAGGAGGGAGGAGCAATGTCTCTATGTATGGCACTGGTGACCCAGTTTTCACCATGGTACTTGCCCAGGGTGCCACCGAAGTGGTTTTCACCATTGGACAAAATGTTTTTCTTTACTTTTTTTTGTTTTTTTTTTAATTTTTATTTATTTATTTATTTATTTTTGAATTGGGATACTCTGAAGAGCTATGTGTAAAACCTGCGAAGGTGCATGCTATTGATAGGATCCTCCAAAGGTTCACCCTCTGGAGTTGAGAGTTGATATGCACTAGATCCATATGTTGCTGTGATGATGTAAGGACCAAGCCAGTTTGGTTCGAATTTGCCCTTCTTCTCTTTGTCTTGTTGATTTTTAGGATTTTCTCTGAGAACCAAGTCACGTACCTCAAATGTGCGAGGCTTCACTTTATGATTGTAACTATGACTCATTCATTGTTGATAAGCCTTGAGATGATTAAAAGTAGTTTGTCTTCATTCATCCAATAGTTCAAGTTCTTGTAAGCGAGAGACCCTGTAGTCTTCATCACTGATAATGTTTTGCAAAGAGACTCGTAAAGAGGGTAACTTGACCTCAATAGGCAAGATAGCTTCAGCACCACAGACAAGTGAATAGGGTGTAGCTCCTGTAGGTGTGCAGATACTTGTGCAGTAGGCCCAAAGTGGAGGATTAAGTTGGATATGCCAATTACGGCCAGCGTCGTCGACTGTCTTTTTCAAGATTTTAAGGATTGTTTTATTAGACGCCTCAGCTTGACCATTACCTTGGGGGTAATATGGAGTGGAGAAATGATGGGAAATATGGAAGCGGTCACAGAGTTCAGGAACATCCTAATTTTTGAAGGGATGCCCGTTATCCATGATGATGGAAATAGGAATACCGTATCGACAAATGATATAGTTGAGAATGAATGTAGCAATTTGTTTTCCAGTGACTTGTGTGAGAGGCACGGCTTTGATCCATTTTGTGAAATATTCTGTGGCAGTGATTATGAATTTATGACCATTGGAAGAGGGAGGGTGAATCTTGCCTATGAGATCGAGTCCCCACTAACAAAAGGGCCAAGGAGTCGCAATTGGTTGAAGTTCTTGTGCTGGCGCATGAATGAGGTCTCGTGAAGTTGACACTACTTACATTTCTTGACAAACTAATATGAATCTTTTTTCATATTGGGCCAGTAATATCTAGTTTTGATGAGTTTCTTGGCTAAGGTAGGACCACTAGAATGTGGACCACATATCCCTTCATGAACTTCATGTAACACAATATAAGCTTTGTTTCTTTCTAAATATCTAAGAAGAGTGCCATCTAGACCTCAACAATATAGGATATTGGCTAAAATGATGTATCGAGAAGATTGGCGAATGAAAGTGCAATGTTGGTTATTGGATAGATCGGGAGGTAGGATATTGTCATGAAGGTATGCAAAAATGGAACCGTATAATTGGGACTCGGGACCAACAACACCTATCACCTCAATAGGAGTGATTTCATATGAGGGAGCCAAAAGGTTATCCACCAAGAACTCATAGCAGGTCTCATTCGGTGGTAGATCAATTAGTGAAGCTCTCTTGATTAATTTCGTGAAGGTCTTCTCTCTTGGTATCTGCTCAAAGTCTAATTTCGTGAAATGTTGTTTCAGGTTATCCATCATTCTTTTGTAAGGAATTAATTTCTCATCCTTTGTTTGATAGTCATCAGTTGCTTGACGAATTACAAGCTGAGAATCCCCAAAAACATGAAGTTCCTGGATCTTCCACTGAACTGCAATTCGTAATCCAGTTGTTAATGCCTCATATTCTGCTATGTTATTAGTGCAGGGAAATGATAATCGATATGATTTTGGTATATAATCCCCTTAAGGAGTTATGAAGAGGATGCCAGCTCCTGCCCCATGCTGTGTGTATGAGCCATCAAAGTATAGTTGCCATGGCTTTGCATGTGACACTATTAAGATGGATTCATCTGGAAATTCTGAAATTAGAGGAACATCATCTATCATGGGAGCATCTGCTAACTGATCTGTGATAGCTTGTCATTTTATTGCTTTTCTATCCACATAATCGATGTTGAATTCACTCAGGATCATCACCCATTCGGCTAGTCACCTAGTAAGTGTTGCTTTATTGAGAAGGTATTTCAATGGATCAATCCTTGCAACCAACTTAGTCTTATGAGTTAGCATGTAATCTTGTAGTTTCTGCAAAGCAAAGACCACAGCAAGACATGCACGCTCAATTGGTGTGTAGTTTAGCTCATATCCCACCAATGTGCGACTAATATAGTATACTGCCTTTTCTTTTCCCTCAGCAACTTATTGTGCTAAGAGTGCCCCTAGTGCTGTTGAAGTAGCTGATATGTATAGTAATAGAGGTTGGTCTAGAACTGGTGGCATCAAAACTGGCGGATTCAGAAGATAATCTTTGATTATTTGAAAAGCCTGTTGACAGTTATCATCCCATTTGAATTTGATGCTTTTATGTAGCAAGTGCTGAAAAGGATTACACTTATATGCAAGTTGTGCTATGAATCTTCATATGGACTAGAGTCTCTCTTGCAAAGATCAAAGTTGACTGATATTTCATGGTGGTTGCATCTCTAGGATGGCCTTGACTTTTGCTAGATTGGCTTCGATTCCTATTTTTGATACAATGAATCCTAGGAGCTTCCCGGAGGTTACTCCAAAGACACATATCTTGGGGTTTAATCTTACTTTATACTTTTTCAACCGATCAACGATGACTGAAAGTATGTCTAAATGTGTATCTCTGTCTATTGATTTACCCAAGAGGTCATCAACATAATCTTCCACATTTACGTGCATGAGATCATGAAAGATAGTAGTCACGGCTCTTTGATATGTAGCGTCTGAATTTTTTAGCCCAAAGGGAATGACATTCCAACAGAAAGTTCCCCAAGAGCAAGTGAATGATGTTTTGTACTGATCCTCAGGTGTGATTTTTATTTGATTGTAACCAAAGAATCCATCCATCAAGGATAACATCGCATGACCTATTATGAGATTGACAATCAAGTCAATATTTGGTAATGGAAAATCATCCTTAGGACAAGCTTTGTTAATATCTCTGAAATCTGTACATATTCTGATACTACGATCTGGTTTATTGATAGGCACTAAGTTGGAGATCCATTTAGGATAATCAATTGGGTGTATGAATCCGACATCCAATAATTTTTCAGGCTCTGCTTTGACTAATAATGCGACTTATGGATGCATCTTTCTTAATTTCTGTTTCACTAGTTTTGCCCCTGGTTTAACTATCAAATGGTGCATTACCAAATCCGGTTCCAATCCAGGCATATCAGTGTATGACCATGCAAAGTTGATTTGTCGTTCTGTGAAGAAACTTATGAATTTTGACCTTTCTGACTCTGTCAAAGATTGAGCTAGGAATATGTTGTGTGGAACTTCTTCTATACCAATGTTTTTTTTGATAGTCTCCTCTACCAACATGGATGACTTTTCCTCATATGATGCTGGGAGAATGTTGAGCCTTCCATCTTCAGGTGCCTCAGAGAGGTTTTCGCCCTCAGATATGTCCTTTCTTTTTACTTTTTTGGGGTCAGACAATGCCACAGTGTGGTTTTCGCCATAAGACCCTTGTTTTGTTTTTATTTTTATATTTTTGCGACTAGAAGGTCTGACACCCTCACCAAAATATGCCACGCTGTTGAGTTCTATAGTGTATCTTGCTTTATGGTCCCCAAGGGGAAGATCCTCTCATATGCCAAGATAGTCAATAAAAGCTACATCATTTTGGAGTGTGTCAAACTGTGTAGGTCCTTCATGGTCCCAGTCAATAAGTTGGTGGTGAATAAGGGGGAGGCCTTTTATGTCTTTGAAGTTAGCGGGGCTAAGAGTGAAGATGAAGTTATATTCAGGTATGTCAAAGTAATTATCAAGGTCATCGTTGGTGCTCTCCTCATCAGTCTCGATCATGAACGAATCCAAATTATCATCACTAGCAATGCATTCTGGGACAGGTGTTCTCATTCTATGTGATTTCAACCTAGGACCTAGAGGCAAGGATTGTACGGCATCCTCCGGGGTTGTTTCTTGACCAACTTTGAATTTTTCATAAAATTCCTCTTCTTCTGTGGGTTCATCTGGCTCTCTGAATGTCTCGGTGAGCTCGTAGTCACTGGAGGATTTGTCTGAACCCCATTCCCATTCATTGGAATCTATGGAATAGCGATATTCTTGTTGCATTTTAGCAGCTTTGATTTGTAATGCGTCTTTTGTCCTTTGAGTGTGGACCTTGGAAGTCATGAAACTAAGCCCCTTTGAGCATTCCTTTTTGAATGTCAATTCAGGTTGTAAAGGTTCAATGATGCCTTCCTTTCTTAAGCCAAGAGGGCTTTTGCCATCATACCCAATTTTTTGTAGAATCTTGAACCCTTTGCCATACTTCTCACATGGTATGCTGATGTGATCTTGTGTATCATTTTCAAGGTCTTTGTAAAGCATTTTGTATAGGTCTTCCTCTTCTAGTTCACCCCATCTTTGAAAGATAGTAGGGTCCCATTTGAGTATAATTATAGATACCTGCTTATTAGGATGTGGTCTTCCATATTCTTTTGGTGAACTCATGACTTGTTGTAAGTACATGGTTTGATTCAAAGTGTATTCACCCATGCCCTTGTCTTGGAATTTCCCTTTAAGTTCACCTTGTTTTGAAGTTGAAGGTTTTAATGACTTAGGATTAATATATGTAGAAGAAGGAACAACTTCCCTATTACTTGGAATGATTGTCTCAGTTTTCAGTCTCAAGTTATTGCAGTATATGAGTGGATTAGGATCCCCATTAACTGTTATTTCAACTCCATTGTGAGGAAACTTAATGCGTTGGTGATATGTAGATGGGACTGCCCTCATTTCATGAATCTAAGGACGTCCTAGTAATATATTATATGTGAGATCTAGGTGTAGGACTTGACAAACCACATCCTTTGTAACTAGCCCAACTCTGAGAGGTAAGGTGACTGTGCCTTTGGATGAACACTCTTCATCATCATATGCCTTGATGGTAATTTTGTTTGTAGAATTCACAGCTTTATCAGAATATCCCAATTGTTTAATAGTGCTCAATGTACAAATGTTCAGACCTGCTCCTCCATCTTTTAGGACTCGTTCTATTCAATGTTTGTGTATAAAGACTTCAATGTGTAAAGGTGCGTTATGTGGCTAACTTACAGAGGTGTCATCAGCTTCTGTGAATGTAAGGGAGTGTAGAATGGAAAGGTATCCCACCATGGCTTGAAACTGGTCCATGTTCAGATCAGTGGGGATGATAGTGTCTCTCAAGATTTTGTCAAGAATGGCTTTATGTGCAGGGGATATGTGTAAGAGCTCAAGGATTGAGGTAAGCGCGGGTGTCTTCCCTAATTGTTCTACAAGATCGTACTTAAGCTTGGTTGATGTGGAAGCCATGTTTTTAGCTGGAGCACCTTGCAAAGTGAATTTACCTTGACGAGTTGTAACATTACATTCAGAGGTAGGTTCGGAAGAAGATCCAATTCCTTTTAGAACAACATTGGGTCTTTGGGTAGAATTTTCAGGTGTTTTGTCCTTGATGATGATGGTAGAGACATAATTGTCCATCAAAATATGATTGATAGTTGAATCATAGTTGTAGAATGCTCTGGTATAGTTGGTTTGGTCATCTGTGGCTTTAGACTTTCCCTTGTCATGCTTTGGGAATGGTTCCTTAAACATCTCATGTTCTTGGTTGGATGAATGTCCTTCAATCTCAATGTCACCTCTATCAATGAGATCTTGTATGATGTTCTTTAGCCGATGGCAATTTCCTATTTTATGTCCTTTTCTCTTGTGAAATTTGCAGTATTCATCATCATTCCACCAATTTGGTTTGACCTTTGGTTCATATGGAGGCAAATTTGGAATTGTTATGATCTTGTTTTCCACTAGCTTCTTGAAAACTGACTCTAGTGGTTCTCCCAATGGAGTGTACTTCCTTCATGATTTTGAAGTTGTTTGAGTATTCACTTGATTGTTTGTAGAGCTTGATCTAGAAAAAATAATTTTGGGTCGTATTGTATTGGCATCAACAACACCATCATTGACTGTGTTCTTGTTTTTATTCCAAAATCTTAGCTTATCTTTTCCTTTAAAGTCATCTTTGTTTTCCTTGAATATCTTAATGACTCCTTGTTCAATTAGGACCTTCTCTATTGCTAAGCCTTTTTCAATGACATCCTTGAAGGTGGACAAACAAGTTTTCCTTAGATCATAGCCAATGTCCTTGTTAACATTTTGGGTGAACATCTCTACCATTTGTTTTTGTGGAATTTCACAAGAGCATCTATTGGCTAGATTTCTCCATCTTTGTAAAAATGATGAAAAAGATTCTCCATCCTTTTGCTTGGTGTTGCACAAAGTAGTGACCGATATGTCTGTCTCTATATTGTATGAGAAATGTTGGATAAATGCCTCTGCTAAGTCACCCCATGACTTAATTCCAAGTGGGAGTTGGGAGAACCATTCCATAGCTTGATCACCTAAGCTTTATGGGAATAATCTCATCAAATATGTCTCTTCTGCTGCTACCTCAATGCAAGTTGTGAAAAACTGTCTTATATGTGCCTTAGGATCTCCTTTGCCTCTATACTTATCAAACTTAGGCGTCACAAAGTGTGTAGGAAATGGAGGCATTGGAATGCTCTTGTCAAATGGATAATGACATAACTGGTCAACGCTTGTGGAGTCATATTTTAACATTGGTGCATTGCCTTATTTTAGGTTTTTGCGTCGCATTAACATTTCTTCTATGTTACGTACTTGGTCTTTATCATTTGTGAGCATCGAGTCCTTCTTCTGCATTCTTCATTTATCTCGCTTTCGAATTTGATCTTGTCAATAACAATCTTTAGTCATGATTTTGATCGATCTTATCCTGTCGCATCAATGTGTGTGTTTATTTGTCATCATTTTGGACATCGTCAATCCTAATTAGGGTTTTGTCCTCTTTTCAATCTTGTCATCTTGCGATCGATTCATCATCAATCCTTGTCCTCTTGTCAATCTTGTCATTTTGCGATCAATTTGTCATCAATCTTGTCATCGATCCTTATCAACTTGTCAATCTTGTCATTTTGGTGATCGATTTGTCATCGATCGTCGTCCTTCTCAATCATGTCAATTTGCATCAATTTGTCATTGTTCCTCGTCAATTGGTGCATTTATCAATCAAATCATTTATCAGCATTGGTCCTTTGTCAGTCAAAATCATGATCAAATCGAATCGATATCAATTATCTTTTGTCAAGACCTAATTGTCGTCCTTGCATTTTCTAGGGTTTCATGATTTATTCATTTAACCTTGTTTGTCATTTCTCCCTCTAGGTTAAATAATTTATTTATTTATCCTAAGTCTTCTGGTCACAATTAAATATTTATTTAATTGGCTAACTAATTCCTCTCTCTTTGTGAATTAATTAATGAATGAAAAATTATTAATTAATTTACCTAATTTTGCAATTTACTAATTTCTCCTAATTCCTAATTTCTAATTCATCTAATTTTCAATTTTCTCCTATATTTCCCCTAATTTCATGGGAATGACATAGCAATTTGTCATAATTTTTCATAATTGACAATCAATCAATTTTGACATAGCAATTTGTCATAATTGTCAATCAATCAATTTTGACATAGAAAGTGCAAATTTGTCATAATTTGTCATAATTGTCATTCTTGATTTGAAATTTCCTTTCAAATCTCCTCATGCTAATCTTGTCTTTTCTCTGATTTATCTATAAATTGGATGAATTTCTTCAATCAAAAGGTCGAATCAATCACGCTTCTAGTACCCTTATGCTGTCATCTCATCTTGTCAATCTTGCTTTCACATTAGGTTTATGCACTTGAAGGTGAGATCCACAAAACAAAGCTATTTGAAGGAGAAAGAAGGACAATGGAGCCACATGAAGGAGACATCTACATTTGGTTTGCTTAGATTTCATTTTGAATGTCTTGTCTTCATATTTTCATTGAATGTAATTAGGATTGTTATCACTGCATTTTAGTTTTCGTGATTGAGCTAGGCCAAATTCCCATTTGCTTTGCTGATTTCCACATTTCCTATCTACATTAATTGGTGAACCCGATGTGAACTAACCCCCTAACCATGCTTTTGAGTGATTTTGAGTTGATTTGTAGGTGAAAAACCCAAGAAATAGGGTAATTCAGGGCTTTCTGGGCACTTCTGCACCTGTGTAGGAGAGTTTTGCGCCTGTGTCAAGGGATCTACACCTGTGTTACTGAATTCTACGCCTGTGTCAAAGGGATCTGCGTGCATTCTGTGCCTATGTTACTACATTTTGCGCCTGTGTAAGACATTCTGCGCCTGTGTAAGGCCAGAAACAGAGGTAAAAAGCAGTGTTTTTACTTGCAAATTATTTTGTTTTGCTTTTTGTTTCTGCATTTTGGTTTTTCTTTGGTGTTGATTCTTTGTGCAGCACCTTGGCATTATGCATGGCAAAGACAAAAATGAAACTACTAACAAATTTTATGCAGGTTCGCTAGTCAAAGACCAAACAAATCAAACTTTTAACTTGGTGATTTTGCAGGTTGCCTTGTATTTCAACCAAACTTTTGTGTTTATGGTTCATAATTAGGCACCTAGTATGATTACTAAGTAGGATGGAATGAATGTGTGTTTGCTTTGATTGCCAAGTTTGACATTGGAGTAGGAGAGTATGCTCTCATCCTTCTTAGGGTGAGCAGAAATCCAGATCTTCGATACCATTCTCATGGCTCGGATTGTTTGTTACCTTTAGAGGGCCTGCCTTCCCGACCATTTACTTTCTTTTGCAAGCAAGTGACAATTGTGAGAAGGGAACGACCCAAAGTGAGCACAGCCAGAGTACCCTGGCATTCTAACTCACTATAAATAAATACCTGATGGGCGAAAGCTTTGAAGGAAGGGTTACATGGGAATTGTAGTTACTTGGGAAGTGATGACCCTTGAACTCTTTCTCATATCAACATCTAAGTAGGGCCTCATGGTCTAAATCGTGCTTGTGCGACTACATTTTTTTGGTATCTTGGTGGGCTTAATGTCTCAATCACACTTGCATGACACCAAGGAGTAACGCTTAACATAAATCCTTATTAAACACCTTGTATTTAGAGGCCAAAAATCCTTCTAGTTGCTTGAGAAGGAGGAGTTCGGATACTTAGAAGAGATACTAAGTTCACCATGGGGAGATTTCCATGGGGACTGATGCTTGGCTGCCCTAAGAAGTGAGTGCCGTGGAGGGGAGCCTGTGGGGTTAAGCATCTATGTATTCTCCTTGAATCTCATAATGAGTCTACCTCTCAAGTACCTACCATAAGAAATGTGTGAATGAGCATGATTGTTTTGAGTCTAAGTTAAAATATCTTGTCTTCTTTTCTTGTCAAAAGTTGAGTTGTGTCTCATTTCAAAAATAAGACAAATTGATTCAAAACAAGGTAAAACACAAGAGTATTTCATTCAACAAAGTTCAAAACACCTTCAAACATGGTTGTCAAACATTTTTCAAAATCTTGTCTCAACATTCATGTCACTTAGATTTAGGTTCATCCTAGGTTTGCATTTTGCAAATTCATTGTCAACTACCAAGGTTAAGTTTCACTTAGGTCATATTCCTTTGCATATCAATAAAAGTCATCCATTTGCATGTGTCCTCTTGCATTATAGCAATACCATTTCATAATTCAACCTTAGGTTTTGCCTTAGGTTGACATTGTCATACATTTGCATTTGCATCCTTGTCCTCATTACATTAGGTCACATTTGCATACCCTAGGTTTCTTCATTAAGCGTAGGTCATTATCATATCATATTAGGATCATTTGCATAGTAATTGTCCCTTTGCATATAGTGTCAAAACTAGGTTTTGTCATACTTGAGTAATCCAAATCTTTGATAAACCCTAAGTCATTGTTAGGAAGTCTAGACCTTATCAAACCTTTCCTCTTTTTGTCATTATTGTCATTTGGTCAAACCTAGCTTAGTATCCAAGCATATAGGGGAGACATTGTCATTTTGTCCTTTTGTCACTTGGTCCTTTTGTCCTTTGAGGTCTAGACATCATTTCAATTTCCTAAGGGTCTCTTTTTAGATTTGCATTCCAAAAAGTTTGTCAAAATCTTGAAAAACAACAAAAAAATAGGTTGCATTCTTGTCATAGATTACATTCTCATCTATTTTAGTTAGCATTTAGTTGCATATCATATATCATTCTTGAAAAATTCCAAAAATATTGCATTCGCATAGTGACATGCTTGTTGAGACAAGGTCAAAATCTAAGAAGATGGGCGAACCAATGTATCAACCCATTGACAACATATCAAATTCATAGTTTCAAACTAGTCAAACAGTATAGATTGAAGGTTCATCAAGCACATCATTACCACCATATGGAATGGTTCAACTTGGACCACCTCCATTATATGAACTAGTGTTTGTACCCATGGAACCAGGACATGGGAGTGTTCCACCAACACCAAGGGGAAATGCACCTTTTGATTGGAATAAACTAAACCTGCAACATGATATTCAAACTCAAACATTATATGAGGAACAAACTCTTTCACAAGGATTTGGTTCAGATCAAGGCATTCAACAAGAAACAAATCCAAATATTTTACCAGATTCTTCATTAGATTTCGATGCCTCTGATGATGTTGATATGTTCCTTCAAGAACCAAAGTTGACGAAAAAGATGGATAAATTCTTGAACAAGGTCTTTAAGATGTTCCCACAAAAATATCTTGACATGATGAGTAATGTGACCTCCTCAAGTGAGTAAATCAATGTGCAAAAACAACAAGGCGGTGAGCTATTAAGTTTCTCTCTGCATCCAAATGAAGAACATGTGCAACAAGAAACTCAACCTACCTTGATGAGTAAACGTGCTTCAAAGGCATTGACAGTGACTATTCCTCAAAAGTCACCATTTGAGACAATAAATAATCCATTATTTAACACAACACCTGTAATGCAAGATCAAACAAGGACCACACAAATATTGACAGCTGTCCCTCAACAAGAAGTGGTTCCTCACATGCATAAAATTGGATCAAAATCTAAGATGTAAGAAAGCTTCACGACTGGAATGCCTGATCTCACCAATGTCCAAAATAATTCCACAATGCAACAAAGTTCCTATGTCCCACTAAGTTCAATATATTTGCCAAACACTCAAGTACCTATTATGCAAACTATTGTGACAGATCCTTTGATAATGGGGACACAAAGAGCTACAGATAGTGGTTTGCACCAACAACAAATGTTGCAACAATTGAGTAATACACAAAAGATACAATCGAATGTGCAAAAAAACAATGCACAACAACAACAATGCCGCATTCGACAACAAGTTGCAGCGCCCTCTGCACATTACAAGTTAATGCAAACTTGCAACCACCATAATGGATTGGACAAACAACACAGCAAGTCAATACAAGTGCCATACCTCATCTTAAGGAGAAACAACAAAAACCTCCCAAACAAAGTTTTTTGCAAATGATGGGATTTACACCGCGACAACAACAATTGGCACAAAGTCAGCAAATTCTGATTCATCAGTATCAACATGTGCCTCAATATGTGCCAAGACAAACAAGCTATCATACTTCACAATCGCAATTGACGTCTATGCAATATCAACAACACCCTCAATTACAATATCAACCTAGGCTACAAACGATGATTCCACCACAAGAAGCACAGCAACAAGGTCAATATCAAGGCATGGCACAACCACAACAACAAGAGGTGTACCAAGAGCATTATATGCTGGAGACACCAAAGATGGCAATTTCAGAGCATCAACAACCGATCGGAAACACGATGTATCGACAAAGAGTACCCACCAGGATTAATGATGGACCTCCAAAATCTAACACAATTGTGCAACAACTTGAGAAGCTGCAATGACAAGTCGACACCTTAGAAACCAAAGGAACAAAGAAGTTGTACACAGATCAAGATTTATGTCCTAATCCATTTGACAAGAGCATATATATGCCTCCCTTCCCTAAGCATTTTGAGGCACCTAATTTTGAGAAATATAAAGGGAATGACAATCCAAAAGATCACATTCAAGCATTTTTCATGGCGTGTATTGAAGTGAGTTATGAGGAAACATATTTAATGTGCTTATTTGGACGAAGTCTCACGGGACAAGCAATGGATTGGTATTTGCATCTGCCAGGAAATATAAAGACTTGGTCGCAATTGGCTCAAAAGTTTATATCTCACTTCGCATTCAACATTGATAGTGATGTGAGCATGTCAAATTTATGCAACACCAAGCAAAAGCAAGGTGAACCATTAGTGACTTTCTTGCAACAATGGTGAAGCTTGTATAGTCGTTCTTCCCTAGATATACTTGAAGAACAACAAGTGAACTTGTTTATCCAAAATTTGGTCCCAGAAATGATGTATGAACTCAAATTGAAAAGTCCTAGTAATATTGAGAAACTCATTAAGAAAGGGATGAACATTGAAACTGCTCTTGTAGCTAAGGGAATCATTAAGCTCAACAAAGACAGTGACAACACAAACAATTCAAGGGACAGAAATAGATTTTGGTACAAAAACAAGAATGTCACTAATGATGGAGTTGTTGACGCAAGAGCGGTGAATGCAAATCGACCTCCATTCACAATTAAGAAATTGAGTGCTCCTAATATGTCACCTATGGAACAAAATCAAACATCAACGTTCAATGTTACTCAACAACCACAATACCAACAGAATACTCAACAATACACTCAACAATATAATCAACAACAAGGTCAACAACAAAACCAGCAACGAAGACCTTTCTAATCAAGGGATGGGCCTCCTCGACAATTTACACCATTGGGAGAGCCTATTGAATCAATAATGAAACAATTAATACAAGAAAAATTTATCAAGTTACCAGATATCAAGGCAGAACCATTGGTAAAGCCGCATTGGTGGAATGATAATGCATATTGTGAATACCATTGGTCAAAAGGACATAAAATTGCATCATGTTTTCAATTGAAACATATGATTCAAGACTTGTTAGAGCAAGGAGTAATTGAGGTAGATCTGCCCAACATGACCTCTAACACTAATCATACAATTTTCAAAACTCCTTTGCTTGATCATGACAAGGGTAAAGCGTCTTCTTCAAACTCTACCCAAACAACAAATTATGCAAATACTGGTTATAACAATGTCATCAATTGTTTTCAAGCATCAAATGAGTATGTTTCCACCCTAAGGATAACGGGACAAGATCCTTCTTGTGCAGTCACCACTCGTCGATCCAAAATAGTCCTAAAAGGAGCTCCTGCAACTCCTCCCAAGTCAATTTCTACAAGTCAATATAATCTCCTAGATCATCTGGGAAAGACACCTACACAAATATCGATCCTTGAGTTGTTGAAAATGTCCCCGATGCATCGCACAGTCCTAGATAAAGCTTTAATTGAGTCCACTGTCCCAACAGACATTGATGTTGACCAGTTTCAAGCCCAAATAGGACATCTAGTTGTTTCCCAACATGTTGCATTTTATCATAATGATATTTCACCTGATAAGCTCCCTCATAATGATCCTTTACATCTTGAAGTCTTTGTCCATAATTGCAAAATCCGACGAGTCTTGATAGATGGCAGAGCGGGTCTTAATATTTGTACCTTGAGAGTGGTCATTGGTCTTGGTTATACAGAGAATGATATTGATTCTTCCAGAAGAATAACAATCAAAGCATATGATGATGCTGAGTGCCCATCTAAAGGGATAATTACATTGCCTATCAGAGTTGGTCCAGTGACAGAAAACACTTTCCTGCAGGTCCTAGACCTCGATCTCCCTTACAATATGATTCTTGGCCGTCTGTGGATCCATGCAATGAAAGCAGTTCCATCCACTTATCATCAATGTTTAAAATATCCTTACAATGGAACTGAGATAACAATTCCAGGAGATCCTAATCCATTTCAATTTTGTGCTACTCTAAAGGATTCCCTGCAGTAGCAAGTCCCAGTCAATAGAGAGGCCCAATCACATAGTTATGTGGATCCTAATGAACTGTTAGAAGCTGTCAAAGGTAAATTGAAAATACAGGACCAAGGATGCAAAGAGTATTCAATGGCTCAAAAATTCCTCATTGGGAATTTACCAATATCTCCAAAATCACATGGCAAACCACATTTGTTGCAAAAGGAACGTAAGATAGTCATTCAATATCAGCCCCCCACTACATTTACAAGATGGGGTGAACTTGACAAAGAAACCTTGGATGACGATGTCATAGATTGGCTTTATAAGGATCTGACTGAGACCCCACCTATCAGGTTGCTAGTGGAATGGTACGGCAAAGGATTTACTATGCTACAGAAGAAAGGATATGATGGTCGCAGTGGCTTAGGCCCTGACAAGAAAGGACGGCTAGAACCTATTATACCCAAGATGTGACCTCCAACTTTAGGGTTAGGTTTTGTACCATTGCAAATTGGACCCTCATCTACCAAAATGACCACGTGTAGAAAGGGGCATGACTCTGATGATGAAACAACACCTGAGGATACCCGACCCAAAACTGATTCCAATGAATGGGAGTGGAGTTCTTTTTCTTCTAGCTCCTATGCCCTTGACAATGTTTTCCTTGACCCTGATGATTTGCCCATGGAAGACAAACATGAAATAACTCCCCCTCGCAAAAAATGTCCTAATGCTTGGATAGAGTCATTCTGGGACCCAAGCTCTGAATCAGATGCAAGCAATTCAGATAGTGATACCATGAATGTTCACATCTTTACCATTTTGGCCCTCTCTCTCCTTAAAACCGATGATAACATGCCCCTCATTTATCCCCAACTTATCCAACATGACCAACAAGAACCACTCATATTGGACTATTTTCAAAATGACAAAGCGATTGCAGAATTCCTGAGGCTACGAGAAGGCATACCACAAGGAGATCATAAGGCAAGATTTGCTATTGATCTAGATTCCACAGCATATTTTGGGGTGTCAACTCCATCTTCTAGTCATAAAAATGAAAAGGAAAAAGTAAAAAATCAAAAGAATAGGTCTTTGAGTGAAAACCGTAAGGCACTCTCTGATCATAAAAAAGTAAAGATAAAAGACGTACCTGCGGGTGAAAACCTCTCTGAGGCGCCCAAAGGTGGAAGATTGGATGTACCCTTGTCAAGTCAGGATAAATCAACATTGCTTGTGGAAATGACCGAAGAGATAAATTTGGGTACACCTGACAACCCTAAGGTCATTCATTTCGCTACTTCTTTATCAAAATAGGAAAAGATAGATTTTGTCAATTTCTTTCTTGAGAAGAAGATCATCTTCGCATGGTCCTATGCAGATATGCCTGGCCTTGATCCACAATTAGTCCTTCATCACTTGCCATTAAAAGCAGATGCCAAGCCTGTCAAACAGAAGCTCAGAAAGATGCATCCCCAGGTGGCTCTCTTGGTCAAGGTAGAACTAAAAAAATTATTAGACGTGGGCTTTATTAGACCCATTGATTATGCAGACTAGATTTCAAATTTGGTACCAATTAGCAAGGTAACTGGGGGCATCAGAATGTGTATGAATTTTAGGGATCTCAATAAATCATGCCCTAAATATGATTTTCCACTGCCAAATATAGACATCATAGTTGACATGACTGCTGGATATGAGATGCTCTCATTGATGGATGGTTTCTCCGGCTATAACCAAATTCACATTGCTCCTGAAGATCAACATAAGACTGCATTCACCTGTGCTTAGGGTACCTATTGTTGGAATGTGATGCCCTTTGGTCTTAAAAATGCTGGTGCAACATATCAAAGAGCGATGATGACAATTTTCCATGATTTCATGCATACTTTGATGGAAGACTATGTTGATGACTTATTATGCAAATCTGTCACAAGAGATAGTCATCTAGCCATCATAGGCCCAATCTTTGACCGAATGGAAACCTACAAGCTTAGACTCAATCCAAAGAAGTGTGTCTTTGGTGTCATAGCTGGCAAATTACTAGGGTACATTGTTTCCCACAGAGGCATCGAAGTCGACCCTGCCAAGGTTAAAGCAATAATGGATATGCCTCCTCCTTCCAATCTTCATCAACTAAGAAGTCTGCAAGGAAAGCTACAATCAATCTGCCACTTTATAGCTCAATTGGCAGACAAATGTCATCCATTCCAGCATTTATTGCATAAAGGAGTCGCTTTTAAATGGACTGAGCAATGTCAATCAACATTTCAAGCTCTCAAGGATTATCTGCTATCACTGCCTATTCTAATGCCTCCTATAGAAGGAAAGCCATTTATGTTGTATATTTCTGCAACTAAAATGACACTAGGAGTTCTCTTGGCCCAACAAGATGAGAACGGTAAAGAGTGAGCTATTTATTATATCAGCCAAACATTAGTGGGCTATGAGTTGAATTATTCAACTATTGAATGAGCATATTTAGCAGTGGTCTTTGCAACACAAAAGCTTTGACACTATATGTTAAGTCATCAGACATTGCTAGTTGCAAAAATTGATCCCTTGAAGTACTTGCTTAGTAGGGCAGCTTTGACAGGTCACCTAGCAAAGTGGGTTATGATCCTCAGTGAGTTTGATATTGAGTACATGGAGCGAAAGGCAATAAAAGGACAAGTCATAGCAGATCAACTTGCAGAGGCTCCTATTTATGATGATCATCCCATGTTGACCGATTTTCCAAATGAATCAGTCTTTGCTCTTACATCTTCTAATGAATGGAAGTTATACTTTGATGGATCCCATACCAAGTTCGGGTCCGGAGCAGGTATGTTGTTTGTCACCCCTCAAGGTGATGCTATTCCAAAATCCTACAGAATAACTTTCCATTGTACCAATAACATTGCAGAATATGAAGCTCTGGTCACAGGACTCCGAGTAGCGGTCCACTGGAACATCACACATTTACAAGTCTATGGAAATTCTCAGTTAGTCATCCGTCAAGTGAATGATGACTACAAAACAAAAGATCAAAAGCTTATTCCCTACAAGCATATGGTAGATTTCTTCAAGACAAAATTCATGGCTATCCATTTTAGTCAAGTTCCAAGAATTCAAAACAAGTCAGGAGATGCGATGGCTACGATTGCTTCCATGCTAAATATGCCCCACAATATGGACAAATGTGAATTTTTGGTCGAACAATTGCTTGTCCCTTCTTTTGAAATTCCGATAGCAGATGTGATGTGTGTTCTTGTTGGCCCTAACTCCCCATGGTACAATGACATCTATCAATATTTGAAATCCCAAACTTTACCACCTAACCTTTCCGCTAACCAATGTCGAGCCTTCATCTGACATACAGCCAAATATGTCATCATTGCCGACACCCTTTACTGTCATTCCTTTGACCATACCCTCCTCAGGTGTTTGGATTCTGACGAAGCACAAACGGCTTTACATGAGGTTCACGATGGTATATGTGGGGGCCATTTCAATGGTCTGAGCTTAGCCAAAAAGTTGATTCATGCTAGGTATTATTGGCCTACTCTGGAAAAGGATGTTCATGATTTTGTTAAGAAGTGCTACAAATGCCAAATTCATGGAAATTACATTCATGCACCAGCCCAGGAGCTTCATTTTGTCATATCTCCGTGGCCCTTTTGTCAATGGGGATTGGATCTTATTGGCAAGATTCACCCGACATTTGCAAATGGACACAAGTTCATCATTACAGCCACAGAGTATTTTACAAAATGGATCGAGGCTATCCCCATGACCTATATCACTGGTGTGCAAATTTCAAAATTACTACTGAATTATATCATATGCCGATATGGGGTTCCCCTTGCCATAGTCACTGATAATGGTCGTCCCTTCAAGAATAAAGATGTCAAGGAACTCTGTGAAAAGTTTCATATCCAACACCATTTCTCCAGTCCATATTATCCATAGGGTAATGGTCAAGCCGAAGCAACAAATAAAACCATTATCAAGATCCTGAAAAAGGTTGTTAATGACGCTGGTTGAGATTGGCATGTACAGTTGAATCCAGCACTATGAGCTTATCGCACTTCTATCGGCACACCTACTAGAGCAACACCTTATTCTTTGGTGTATGGTGCGGAAGCCATTTTACCCTTGGAAGTGGAGATTCATTCTTTGTGTGTTTCCTTGCAACATCTAATTGATGATGAAACGCACAGAGTCTCTCAGTTGCATCAGCTTGAGATGTTAGATGAGAAGCGTCAGATAGCTCTGACACATTTGCAAGCATATCAAAACCGTCTCCGTCGCTCTTATAATAAGAAGGTCAAAGGGCAACACTTCGAAGTGGGAGATCTGGTTTTAAAGGCAAACCCCAAGAATGCACAATCTACTAACGTCATCAAAGGCAAGTTTGAACCTAATTGGGTTGGGCCTTTCATAGTGACTGCAGCCTATGGCTCGGGGGCATATCAGCTTGCCACCTAAGAAGGTGAACCTTTGTCTGATCCTATAAATAGCATGCACCTTCGCAAGTATTGGGCATAATTTTCTATCGACACTTTTTCAAATATGATCCTGAAAAAACACAAAAAAAATCAAAAAGCTCAAAAAGAATACAAAAAAAAGTGAAAAAAGAGAAACAAAGAAAAAGAGCAAAAAAGTAAAGAAAAATGATTCACCCTCTAGTGAAAACTTGGCAAACAGGCACTTTGGGCAAGTACCATGGTGAAAACCTGGCAATCAGGCACCATGTGTAACGAGATCATTGCTTCGTCATTTGTCATGACCTCTAGCTATGCTTTCTCTCTATAGGTTTATCATGTCTATCTTTGTCCTGACTCAATGTTCTGTTCCAGGCCTATGATTGGTCAACATCATTGTCTTGCATACTCCGGTTTCTTGTGCATATGTTTTGGTCCTGGTCTCTATATATGTCTCTTCGATATGCATTGGGTGTGTTCCCCTTGTCATGATCAATAACTGGAACTTTCAAATTGAAAAATGTCCTGAAATAATCAAAAAAATTGAAAAATGTCTTGAAATAATCAAAAAAATTGAAAAATGTCCTGAAATAATCAAAAAAATTGCAAAATGTCCTGAAAAAAATCATAAAAATAAAATAATGTCCTGAAAAAAATCCCTAAAAATCAAATAATGTCCTGAAAAAATCCAAAAAAAAAATCAAATAATGTCCTAAAAAAATCCCTAAATCAAATAATGTCCTGAAAAAATCCCTAAAAAGTCAAATAAAGTCCTGAAAAAATTAACATAAAAAAATTGTAACAACTCGAAAAGCAAAACAAAAAAATATCCCCTTTGTGCATAAGACAGATCACTGAGTATCCCTCCAATGACACGCAATCACACACTGCGCTTTAATGAAAATCATGCATAAATAGATGAACTTTTCAATCAAACCAGACATTCAAACTGATCACAATTGTCATATCAATCGAACATTAACATCAATATCATTTGTCCTTGTCACTACTATCATGGGTCTTATATAGGGTGTGGTATACTCTTAACCAGACTGTGTCCTGTCTTAGATGGGGTACCGCATTCCCTGAAACTAGACAGCATGATCATCCTATCAACACTTTCAACTTTTGACAATGAAGATCAAGTTGTTTGTTTGACTTGTTGGAATTAGCGAGTCTTATCATTTATTGATTTATCTTCGATCATGTTCCTATGTTGCTGGATGATGTCACTGAGTGATTTAGAGTGACCGAGATGGTTCATGGTCCCTTTCTTTTTTTTTGTTGTGATTGCGGTTTGTGGAATGTTTGTCACAAACTAGGGCAACTATATCATTGGGTGTCTGTGATAAGTACGTTCGCTTTGTGAACGCCGCACATACCTTGATCCTTGATGTATGCACCCTAGGATGCTTCACTCATTCCTTGTGTGCGATGTGTCTATCTTTTACAAAAAGGGTTGCATTCCAGCTCTGGCCTTCAATGCCATGATGCTCTACATCCACTTTGCTACATTAAATAAAGGTTCTCACCTACTTATGTGCATTTGTGAAAGCAATTTTTCCTTCATCTCTAACTATCCTCTATCTAATTTCTTCTTACTAACATTTATTCCGTCAGTCTTGGCAGTCCGTTCGAACCTATCGTCTTCTGTCATTCTTTTCGATCACTTGGCCTCTTTTCTAGATTTTTCCAGCCAATTCCTCGAGGGGGCATGCATATGTCATTGTTATTGTCTAGGGCATTTTCATTATTGTTCTTTGAAACAACGCTTAGAATCACATTGTCTCAAAGAGGGGCAAAATGTAGACATCTAAAACTGGTCAACGCTTGCGGAGTCACATTTTAACATTGGCGAATTGCCTTATTTTAGGTTTTTGCGTCGCATTAACATTTCTTCTATGTTGCATACTTGGTCTTTATCATTTGCGGCATCGAGTACTTCTTCTGCATTCTTCATTTATCTCGCTTTCGAATTTGGTCTTGTCGATAACAATCTTCAGTCATGATTTTGATCGATCTTATCCTGTCACATCAATGTGCATGTTTATTTGTCATCATTTTGGACATCATCAATCCTAATTAGGGTTTTACCCTCTTTTCAATCTTGTCATCTTGCGATCGATTTGTCATCGATCCTTGTCCTCTTGTCAATCTTGTCATTTTGCGATCAATTTGTCATCAATCTTGTCATCTTGCAATCGATTCAACATCGATTCTTATCAACTTGTCAATCTTGTCATTTTGGCGATCGATTTGTCATCAATCGTCGTCCTTCTCAATCATGTCAATTTGGATCAATTTGTCATCGTTCCTCATCAATTGGTGCATTTATCAATCAAATCATTTATCAGCATTGGTCCTTTGTTAGTCAAAATCATGATCAAATCGAATCGATATCAATTATCTTTTGTCAAGACCTAATTGTCGTCCTTGCATTTTCTAGGGTTTCATGATTTATTCATTTAACCTTGTTTGTCATTTCTCCCTCTAGGTTAAATAATTTATTTATCTATTCTAAGTCTTTTTGTCACAATTAAATATTTATTTAATTGGCTAACTAATTCCTCTCTCTTTGTGAATTAATTAATGAATGAAAAATTATTAATTAATTTACCTAATTTTCCAATTTACTAATTTCTCCTAATTCATAATTTTCTAATTTCTCCTAATTTCTAATTCATCTAATTTTCAATTTTCTCCTATATTTCCCCTAATTTCATGGGAATGACATAGCAATTTGTCATAATTTGTCATAATTGACAATCAATCAATTTTGACATAGCAATTTGTCATAATTGTCAATCAATCAATTTTGACATAGAAAGTGCAAATTTGTCATAATTTGTCATAATTGTCATTCTTGATTTGAAATTTCCTTTCAAATCTCTTCATGCTAATCTTTTCTTTTCTCCGATTTATCTATAAATTGGATGAATTTCTTCAATCAAAAGGTCGAATCAATCACGCTTCTAGTACCCTTATGCTGTCGTCTCGTCTTGTCAATCTTGCTTTCACATTAGGTTTATGCACTTGAAGGTGAGATCCACAAAACAAAGCTATTTGAAGGAGAAAGAAGGACAATGGAGCCACATGAAGGAGACATCTGCATTTGGTTTGCTTAGATTTCATTTTGAATGTCTTGTCTTCATATTTTCATTGAATGTAATTAGGATTGTTATCACTACATTTTAGTTTTCATGATTGAGCTAGGCCAAATTCCCATTTGATTTAATGATTTCCACATTTCCTATCTACACTTATCAAACTTAGGCATCACAAAGTGTGTAGGAAATGGAGGCATTGGAATGCTCTTGTCAAATTGATAAGGACATATGTCTCTCATTGTGTAAGTTGGCTTCAGTGTATTTATGTCCTCCATTTTCTTTTGTAAATCCTTGATTTGTTGTTCCAAATTGCTCTTAGGTGGAGATCAACTTCTTGGACCATACCCCATTCCTAAGGCACCAATTGGAGGAGAATGTTGCATATATGGATGATATTGATCATACACATGTTCATATGGAGGAGGTCTATAATGATGTTGTGTATATGGACCACTTGGTATAGAGTCATGATGAGGAATGGAATATCTGCTCTGTCCATGTATACCATACTCTATAGGCATGTCATGAGTTTTTTCTAGTGTGTTGCCCCCAAATTTGACACGAGGTTTCCTTGTGTCCAAATTTTGAGCATGCCTTTGAATATCCAATTGTTTTGGTGGTTGATCCTTAGCATTGGTATGTGATTGAGCATATTTTTCTGCATAAGAGCTCCATAATGGTCTACGAAGGTGAGTATCATATGCTTGACCATGTGTGTGAGGGACCTCTAGTTTTTGAAACAAAGATGATGGTGATTCAGGCACCATATGTGGTCCTCTAGTGCCTCCACTATTAGGCCTCCTTTGATCCATGTTGGAGTGAGTTTGTTGCAAAGGTCGATTTTCCATTATTTGAGACATGTCAAAATCATGAGGGATTTTGGCTCCACTTTGTGCCATCACTTGTAGAAAGTATTGTCTATCTCTCCTCATTATATCCTCAAGCAATCAATTGAAATGGGGATTCATAATGGTGTCTTCCACTTCTGCTAAATGTATGGGAAGTTGTGCATATTGTCATTATGTGTATCATTGTTGTTTGTAGTGTCCATGTTCTCAACATTTGGAATGTTTCTATAGGCATCCATGTCAGGTAATGTAGTATGATTAGAATTGAAAAAGATATCATTGTCATACTCATAGGCACTCATGTTTGCAGACTCTTGAGCCTCTTTAGCTTCTCTCCTAGATTTTTGGGAACGGGTTTCAACCATGAACTAGGTAGTGACCGAGATGTGTGAGACTAGATGAAAATGGAAAGATTATGGAAGACCAAGAGTTGGATGGAATGTAAATGAATCTGAGGTGCACTTGCAATGTCCAAAGTGTAAGACCAAGTATGTATGTAGTAGAGTAGGCGTGGCTTCCAAACAGATGATAGTTTCTCTTGATGAGGTAAGTTGACCCTGACTCTAAGTAAGACCAAATGAGACCCAAAGGTGATAGACCTTGATGAGGGACCACTCAGCAAAATGTTGTTGTATGTAGTGTGTTGACAAAGCAAGATGAGGACAAGCAAGTGACCTTTTGACTCAAGTTTAGACAAATGTGAATGTAATGCAAGGTGTAAAGAAATGATGGACTTTGTGAGACCCAAAGATAGGTTGAATGCTAGATGGAAACTTGAAGAGATAACCTATGAAGCTCAATAAGTCTGAAACTGACTGTTCTTGTTTGCTAAATTATGAAAGTTTTCAATCCCGAACACAGACATGTTGGTATACTTCACAGATGCACTTAAAGGACACAGACACTATTCTAATAGAAACAGATGTGTTTCTAAGATGTTGTAAATGCAAAGTTGCTCATAACACAAATGTGTTTCTACCCTTCACAGATGCAGTTATATGACACAGACGCATTTCTGCAAAATTTGTGCTATTTTTCCAATCTGTGAAGTTGCTTGTTGTGACCAAATCTGAATGTTTGACTATTTTTCGTGACAAGAGGACACAATGTTGTTGAAGACTCAATGTTTGCAAGTGTTTTGACTCCAAAATGACTCAAAGACAAGTGTGTTGTTTGATGTAAAAATGTTTTGCATACACTTGAAGACACAAAAGACACAATGTTTGCTATTTGGTCTTGAATGTTTGATTGGTCAAAATAAGTCAAGCACAATTCTTATTGCTGGCCAAGACAATAGTTGTTGATCCCACATGGAGTTTCCCCCGAGGCTATTCTATTTAGAGTGGATACTTAGATGCTTGACCCCACTGGCTCCACCCTCGACACTCACTTCTCGGGGCAGCCAAGCATCAGTCCCCATGAAAACTCCTCGTGGTGAACTTTGTATCTCTACTAAGAACCGTATGTGTGTGGGCCACTACAAGAGGTCTGACCTCCTACCTCAACAACTAGAAGGATTTTGGCTTCTAAAACAAAAAGGTTCTAGTACTGGCATCCGCTTGTGTGGCCATACATGCGGCACTTTCAACTCTATAAATACAGAGGGCTCCCAGCCGGTAGGGGTTACGCCCTACAAATGATCAAATAAATTTGATCAAACAGGTTTATGGGGAGACATAGTGTTGGTATGAACTAATCAGCACACGTTATCCACAGTTTTCACCATGGATACAGTTATTTATAGTGGTTTGGAAGAAGATGGCTTTTCTTTTGCTACCACTTGGGTCGTTCTCTCCTCACTAGTAGTCCTCATGACCACACGGGGAGATAGGAACTCTAAAGATTAAACAAAAAGAGCCTATTGCTCAAGACACAAAAGACAATGATTCAATTTTAGGGCACCAATTGAAGTGTTTGCTAGTCTATGAAAATAAGGCACATAATAAAAATAAAAAAACCTTGCCAAGGACCTGCAACAAAGATCTATTAGTAGTTTGGATTGTTTCAAATGATCACCCCTTCCTGCAAGCACACAAATTAGGTAAATTTTAAACCCAAAAGACTTTGTGAAATAGGGGCCTTCAACAATGCATTTTTTCTTTCAAGAAGAGCTGCACCAATTCTGTTATCTAGATCTAAAAATGTTAGCTCAAAATAAACCAAATCTGAAAACCCGAATGACTAAAAACTGAATCAATGAAACCCAAAATGAAACAAGTGCACACGGACGTGGTTATCAGAAACACAAATGCGGCTTCTAGACACAGACGTGCTTAGATGAGACACAAACGCAGCTCTAGAACACAGACATGGCTTCTAGACACAGATGTGCCTGAAAACCCCACAGACGTGCCTCGGGAACATAGGAACGACTTCTGGAATCTAAAAAAATATATATTGCCAAGGATGCAAACGTGATCTCATATGTCTCGAATGCGGTAGAAAACCAAAAACGCGATCCGAAAGTATGCAGATGCGAAAATATCACAATGTTGTCGAAAAATGTCAGATCTACAACTTCAAAAACACAAAATCTGCAACAAGGATGTTAAATGTAAAAGGGACAAGAGTCCCACTGGGCGTGCCAAAATGTATATGGTGAAAATGGATAACAATAATGTTGAAAGACTAAATGAATTCAACCACAAAACCCTAGCCTAACAACAACAAAGATCCACCATAACACATGAAGATTACCTAAGACAATGCAAATCAAAATGAAATCACAAAGATTATACCATCACATGTCCAATAGGGTTTGGATCTCCATTCTTCCTATCTCCATTGATCTTGCTTGATATATTTTCTCTTAGATTTTATGTGCACAAGAGCTCAACAAAGAACAGAAATGTGGTTGCAAGTAGGATCACATATGAAAGTGCAAAGTGTAGTGAAGTCGAGTGTGTAATTGAGTTAGCCAGGATGCATAGATTGATTAGGGTTTTATAATGAAGGAAGCATCTCCTTATATAGAAGACACTATATGAAATGGAGGGATAAGATTGAGAGGTGTAAAAGATAAATGGTCGGCTATGATTAGAGGGTAGGTAAAGAAAATAATAAAATAATGAAAGGGTGGGTAGTGTATGAATTAAGAGATGAATGACATGTGTCATATGTGGAAAAGGCTAATGAATTAATTAAATAAATAAAGATCTATTTAATTAATAGAGAAAGTGGGATCAATTAAATAAATAAGATATTTATTTAATTTAGGAAAAAGGGGAATTTAAATAAATAAACGTATTTATTTAAATGAGAAATAAGGGTAGAAGAGGATAAATGAATTAATTAAATAAATAAAAATTTATTTAATTAATAGAAGAATTAGGCTAAAATAAGTAAATAAATAAAGATATTTATTTAATTAGACATGACAATTTTAGGTGTCTACAATCGGTATTAAGCATAAAGGTTGGTTAAGTTGTTTTTGGTTTGAATTTATTTGACAACTGATTCACCCCCCCCCTTAGTTATCTCTGAGACCTAACAATTCTAAATGGTGTGATGACATAATATTTCCTAAAGTGAACTCCAAAGTGGTCTACAACTCCATGGTGATGACACGTGCTATGACTAGTCACCTCAATTATTGTTGGAATATGAGCCTTAATCCTACCCAATGGTCTAAAATTTTAAATAAAAATGTGTTCTAATGCTTTGGAACCTAAGAAACATTGTTTCAATGGCTCTTTTTTTAAGAATCTCTCATTGTGTACTCACAATGTCAATTTCTATCCACTTTGTAGAGTTCTTAAAAGTGTTGATCATATATATATATATTGCTAAATAGGTCTGGTCAATATTTATGTCTAGGTTAGATTCTTGGGTTTTTAACGAGATTTAGTTTAAACTTGAAACCTTGTTTGGTTGCATTAAGGGGCTTGAAAAAAGATCATAGTCTTTTTTGTCTTGTTTTATCTATTGAGATTCTTTGGCAATTATGGAAGTATAGGAATGAAGAATGATTTCAAGATAGGAAGAGAAAACTTATTGAGTCTTCCAAAAGACTCATATTTCATAAATTGTCTCATGCAGGTCACCTTTACACTAGAGATCTCCTGGGAGAGGCTCCAAGAGTTGATAGATTTAGGTCACACCATTGTTAATATGTCAAAGATCAAGTATGATAGTCAATGGATAGGATCAAGGAAGGGTAATGGATATTTTCTAAAGAACCATCTTGAATTCAAAAAGAAATACAATAAGAAATACCAAGCCACTCTCATGAAGGATCTAGGCTTCAAAGATGATCACAAAGATAGTCAATTTATGGATGATAATTTATGTTAGAATTTGTGAGATCAAATGAATAAATCTCTACCATTGAGCCACCTATAGGTTTGAATGATATTGATACACATAGTGAAATCTTTTCTTAACTTGACGATGCAACATTCTACCTTTTTGGCCATGCAATATTGATATTTACAGTAACAAAGGTCTACCCTTTAGTCTATATATTATGATACTAGTTAATTTAAATTATGAAGTAGGTTGTGACAATGATAATGATCTACATTTTTATCTCTATTGAGCAATTTTTTAGTGATTATGTTATATCTTGCCAATAGTAGTGGCTAGGTTCTCTTTTTGAGCTTGCATATGATATTATAATCTGGAATGTAATAGGCTATAGTGTTTATTTGCATTGCAATGTAATTTTGAACCAAGACATTGTCTCCTCTTATTTTAGGCCTTAACATCATCTTTGAACAATGACGCTCCATGTATCCTCTAAGAGCTTCATGGTAATATACTATCAATTCAAAAAAAAAAAAACAATAACTAAAAATCATTTAATTAATATGTAAAAAAAAATGGATAATTAATATTTAAAAATTGTTTAATTTTTATTGATGAAAAGAATAAATATTATTTGAATTAAATGAATAAATAATTGTTCCATTAATATAAATAGAAGAATTGATGATAAATGCTAAAATAGAATATGATCAAAATAATGAATATAATTTTTTTATTTTTTTTAATAATTAATAAAATAATAATTTTACAAAAATATATTTATGTTTATAAAATAAATGATAAAGTATATTCAACTATAGCTTAAAATAATATTTGTTATATGCAAAATCTCAAAAAATTAAAAAAAAATTAAAAATAAAAAATAAAAATCACTAGACCTCCCTATTATTCATGACACCCAATAAACCTATATATTATTCATGAAGTGTTATTAATTTTAAATTACTCCTCTCATTTCTTTACAATTTTTAATTATCATGCTACCTAACCGGCTTATAAACATTTAATACATATTCAACATGTATTATTGAAGCCATAAATTAATCTGCCTATGTTGTTGGGCTTTAATTACCACATGCAATGAATTTTAGTCTCAATTGCAATCAATGACCTCATGGCATTACAAGGCACATTGAACCAAATTTAATATCTCTGTTTTTCTCTTTTTTATAAAGGTTTCCTACCTTATTTATTTTTTTATTTTCTTATTTTTTCAAATGTTTGTTTTGTGTGGATATTGTAGATGTGATTTTGGTATTGATTTTCAAATGCGTAGTGTTTTTATAGTGTTGAATTACGTTTTGTTTTTATTGATTATTCTGTCAAATTTATTGATTCATAATTTATAAACAATAGTTCACAAGAATCTTTGAGTATTCTAGTTTGTAGATTTACCAAAATGTTTAGAGGAAGTTTGATAAAGTAATATTTGGCGAGTTTACATAAACTTTATAAGAGGATATTGTTGAGTTCGAGAGTTGGAAAAAAGTAGAACATTTTGAACTTGCATTGCTTGAGGACAAGCAAATTTTGAGAAGGGTGAACTTTTCACATCTCCTTTTAAATAAATTTGATATAAATTAATTAATAGAAATTTCCTATTTTCTCAGCTAAGGAAAAACAATAAGAAAATATTTTATTTAGTATTTTAACTAGTTCCTCACAAATTATGGACGTGTACATTTTTAAGAGTAATTAAATATTAAATATTTTTATTTTATTACAACCAGGGCATGCATTTGGTGAGAATTTATTTTTAATGATTATTAAATGACACATGTGGCAAGAATCTATAATAGGACTTGTTGATCAATAAAAATTGCTTCTATGAGAACAACCTTATGGGAAAATCAATGATGGGGGACCTGCACGTGTTCACTGAGTGACCTTCGGGATTTTAGAAGCTGACTCTTCATACATGGGGGGAGAAAAGGGGAAGAGGGAAAACTAAAAACAAAGCTACTCTATAGTGATGCTCTGAAATGGTTTTAATACACTATAAGCATAGAGAAAACTTCACACACCTGCAACTTTGAGGCCCATTCAATAATCTACATGCCCAAAAAATCAAGATTGAAATATAAACAATAGTCCATTTAAGTACATAAAGCAACATATGTTATTCATCTACAAGATAACAAGTTCGAAAGACATAGTTTAATCTATAGAATCTTACAGTATATATTCTAGAAGTTATAAGGAATTGCAAAATGCACAAAAAAATATTCATGCATATTGAAAATAGTGATCATATAGGTCGTAGGCATAATTTGATTATCATAGTTCCAGGAGTACAATCACAAGTTAAAGACGTAATTCCCACAACAATTGTCTATATTCTTCTTCCCAAAAATCTGAACCCTTTCAAAGGAAAAAAGAAACACTTATATAATCATGAACCAACGGCTTGGCGAAGAAAACAAAGAGAGCAAAAACCATATGCACCACTGGCAGCACCGTTAGCAACTGTGAAACAACCTGATGAGGAGCTGGATAACAACTTTAGCCTTTAGCCCAACTACCACTGAACCTTCTAATGATCGAATCAAAATGGGTGAACCCACGACCATTACTGAACTACATACTATTGGCGACAAATGCCCCATCATCTCAAAATGTATGCCAAGGTCACCTGGTGGTCTCTATAAGCAAAATGTGGTAGCAGGATGGAGTGGCCTAGAAACTAAACAAAACTGCACAAGGCGCCTCACGAGGAAATGCCACATTGCAAAATACTAAAAAATGCCTTTTAAAATGCAAGCCCACCAAAAGAGAGTGAAAAAGCGACCTGCCATGTGTCAATCTCTTGCAACTTCCTAACAAAGGGAAAAGAGAAGCTCAAACAACTCAAGTTGTGTCATCATGTGGAAGGCGCGATGATGCAACATTAAACTTCGACCAAGGGAAAATAAATACCAACTCCCCAAAAGGGGTACAATGGACAAAAGTCTACATTTCTTGGTGACTTCTGGGAAAATCTTGCCCGCAGGATACTGATACCCAAAATCCTGGTTCACAGACCATGCTTATACCAGTAGCTTGAAAAGCTTGTCAAAAAGTTATTGTAGGGGAGACCAATCATCTTTGGATGGGATATCCTAAGCCTTGAGAGCCTCAATATTCTGATCTAGCTCACTGAAATCCTTGATAGGAATCAATTTTGACCCTTTATGAGTTAACTCGAGCATGGTGAGGAGTTTGGCCAAAGGATGAAATAAAGCTTCAAACTCATCCATCCTAGGATGGTTTCTCAGAGCTTGTAGGGACGACTGATCTTATTGCTTCAGCACAACCAAGGTTGAGAGCTTCTCAGCTTCCATGACTAAACCATTTGGAAGAAAAGGGGAGGGTAGGCCGAGTTTTACAAAACCTTCGAGGCATTTTGTAAAAAAAATGATTGAGTCCTTCAAAGTTGACTGACTTGAAGCACCTTGCTTGGTCATCTTGTTGCAATTGATAAAAAAGTTAGTCTTTTGAATTACTTCCTTGAAATCTATGATCCCACTGCAGTTAACTCTTTGGAAGAAGCAGCGTAAAGCCAATTCACTAGCTTCTAAGTCTCGGGGACTTTAGGGGCCACCACTTGCATGGCGTGCTCAATGAAAGGGTCAACCTTAGCACACAAACCATGGGAAAGTGTTAAGAACCTCATAACTGGTTCTAGGAAGGAAACAGATTGCTTTATATTTTCCTAATACACATTATGAATCCCCTGCACTAGATAGGTGAAGTCTATGGGGGGAGCAAGCTAAGAATCCGATGGTTTTGAAAGTAGTTCCACCTCAGCCTCTTTGGATTCCAACATCTCATGCATTTATTTCAAATCCTTTGCTTGTTCTACTACCTGATGTTGCAACACTATTATTCTATTTTTTTTATCATGTGCTTCTTCCCGCAGTCACTTGTTTTCTGTTTATTGATTCTCAATGACCGCTTTAGACTCATGGGTCTCCTAAGCGGATTGAACCTTCAAACTCTGCAAATCCTGCAAATCTTTGTCTTTTACTTCTCTTTCTATTGTGAGAAGATTCTGAATGCTAACCAATTCTCAATGCTCTTTTTTCTTTCTCTACAGTAGCTTCCTACAATTGGGCTTGAACCTGACCCGTATTTGAGGAAATGTCGTGTGCACGTAATAATTCCAGCATTTTATCATACAATTCTTATCATTGTAGCTTGTAATTATGCAAACGCACTGAGATAAAGTGCCATCATGCATTGTTTACTTGGAATCTTGCATATCTTGTGTCTTGTTGTACATGCACTGTTGATCAAGTGCCATGAGGGGGTTGATGTTTGCCTTTGTTTGCCATCTTCCTTTGTCAAGTGAGTGTTCCTTCCATGACATTCACTTCATGATGATGTGTCTCAACACCTTTGATGTTCTTGGTTCTTCGTCATGCAGTTGTTTTTGGCTATCCTTTTCAGTGTTCCTATCCCTCTCCCACTTCCACATTATGGGGAGGTTTATCCTATTGGTTCTAATGCTTCCGTGGTTCGATTGATCAGCTCTTCAGGCTTTGGTTTCTCATGCCATCTGTATCTTCGATTTCAGTTGTTTTGCCTTGTTTGCCTCTTGATTCGAGTAGTGTCATTTGAGGGCACTCATGCAGATTATAGTCATCTCTACCTGGTCATGTTCTAGTTCAGTGGATGTTCTTCAGATCAGGAGTTATTATTAGACAGAGTTTGCATGTTCTTCATGCTTCAGTGGTGTTCTTTTATCTCTTTCTGGAGAGGAGTTTTTTCCCACTGGGTTTTCTCCTTTGTCTCCATTTCATAGAGATTTCATTGTATTTGGGTACTTGATCAGGCCTTGTTGTCGGGACCCATCTTTATTGCTTTCAGTAGCTGTTCTAGGTTTTAGCTTCTCCCTAAGTCTAGCTTAAGGGGGGGTGTTAGAGTATTCGAGTATTTACTTGATTAATTAAACATTCTTTGTTTAATTATTTAAGTTCCCTTTATCTCTTTTACACTTAAGCTAACTTTAGGTGCATATAATTAATTATTTTAATTAATTATTATGTGCAAACCTAGGTTTTCCCTTTTTAGGGTTTCTTAAATTATTATAGGTCGAGTTCTTTCTTTTCAATGTAAGAATCACATTACATATTTTTGTGAATATTGAGCTCTCTCTTTTTGAGCATATTCTCTGTGTTTTGTATGTTCTTCAAATTTTGCTTCATTGCTTCTCCTTGTAACAGGTTATTCGGCTTGCAGAAGATCTTCAAGCTCCTATGGTGTTGTATTTTCTCAACTCCTATATGGTATCAAAGCTTCAGATCTGCAGCTACCTGTTCTTGTTTTGAGAATTTTGCTTTGGAAGCAGATCTGGGGTTTCAGGAATTTTTTTTTGTACCTAGGGTTTGAACTTTTTTCTGAGCACTTTGGGTTTAAACGAACCTCACCATCATGCTCAAAAGGCCCAAAAACCCCTATGGTCATATAAAATTTGACCTATTTTGGTTCCTGAGCCTCTGGGAGCAATTTTTTTCAGATCCAGGCCGTACGGCCCTGACATGCAAATTGAGAAAAAAAATTTGAAATTTTTTTTTTTTTTTGCCTTTTTACGGCATGCAGGCTGAAATGTGTTTTTTTTTAAAAAAAAATCTTTCAAAAAAGGCAAAAAAAAAAAAGAGGTTTTTGTTTCTTTTTAAGAAATTTTTTTTTTTTGGGTAAAAAATTTTTTGGGGGGAGGGGGTCCCCACGGTATGCAGGGTACCGTGGGGCCCTAGCTTGTTGCAGGCTCTAGGTGTGTCAATAAATCCTTGCCGCTGGTCACCCTTGAGCCTCGCGCCACCTTCTTCGGACTCCGACCCCCTGCGCCCACGGTTTTCGGCCCCCACAGATGCTCCCGTCAGCAGCCCTGCCATCTCCGGTACCTGCCACTGACATCTTCTCCCCGCCGCTCGGCACCCTCTAGCAGCCCTACTGCTCCCGCCGACCGCTACAACCTCCGGCCGTCTCCAGAGCCCCAGCTCACCGCTCAGCCTGCGGCCTCCGCCTTGGCTCCTGCCGCTCAGTCCCCGACTGTCGCTCAGTTCCTGGCCGCTGCTCCAGCTCCCCGACCCTTTTTTTTGACCGGCCACTGCTCCACCACCAAGCCGCTGCCTAGCCACCGGATCTCCGCCCGACCGCCACCGATGCGCCACCCACTGGCCACCGAACCACCAACAGGCAACCAGACATAGCTTTTTCAGGGGGGAGTTTGGTCTTTTGGCCCTATCTTGGGCATACGGAGTCATTTTTTCAAAAATGAATAGGCATCAGAAAGCTAGTTCTGAGGCCAACCTCATGGCATTGGTAATTTTTTCCAATTTTGCTGTTTGACTATGTTTTTTTGCAGTCAAAGTGAGGTCTCTTTTTTGTACTCCGGGAGATGTAGAATGAGCATCTGACCTCTGTTTTTTGAAAACTTTATATTTTCGGAAAGCGTGTTCTGTGTACTTTCCAGAAATATGAATTTTTTTTCCAGATTCTGCTCCATACATATTTTATTCAGTTTTTTTCTTTTCAGCACTCTGGTGGATATCATGGTTGTTTCAGGTCTTGGGATCTCTTTTCTAAGTAGGGTGTCTCTATTTTGATTCTCATTTCTATTTCCAGTATTCTTATCATTGTAGCTTGTAATTGTACAAACACACTGAGATAAAGTGCCATCATGCATTGTTTACTTGGAATCTTGCATATCTTGTGTCTTATTGTACATGCACTGTTGCTCAAGTGTCATGAGGGGGTTGATGTTTGCCTTTGTTTGCCATCTTCCTTTGTCAAGTGAGTGTTCCTTCCACGACATTCACTTCATGATGATGTGTCTCAGCACCTTTGATGTTCTTGGTTCTTCGTCATGCAGTTGTTTTTGGCTATCCTTTTCAGTGTTCCTATCCCTCTCCCACTTCCACATTATGGGGAGGTTTATCCTATTGGTTCTAATGCTTCCGTGGTTCGATTGATCAGCTCTTCAGGCTTTGGTTTCTCATGCCATCTGTATCTTCGATTTCAGTTGTTTTGCCTTGTTTGCCTCCTGATTCGAGTAGTGTCATTTGAGGGCACTCATGCAGATTACAGTCGTCTCTACCTGGTCATGTTCTAGTTCAGTGGATGTTCTTCAGATCAGGAGTTATTATTCGACAGAGTTTGCATGTTCTTCATGCTTCAGTGGTGTTCTTTTATCTCTTTTTGGAGAGGAGTTTTTTCCCACTGGGTTTTCTCCTTTGTCTCCATTTCATAGAGATTTCATTGTATTTGGGTACTTGATTAGGCCTTGTTGTCGGGACCCATCTTTATTGCTTTCAATAGCTGTTCTAGGTTTTAGCTTCTCCCTAAGTCTAGCTTAAGGGGGGGTGTTAGAGTATTCGGGTATTTACTTGATTAATTAAACATTCTTTGTTTAATTATTTAAGTTCTCTTTATCTCTTTTACACTTAAGCTAACTTTAGGTGCATATAATTAATTATTTTAATTAATTATTATGTGCAAACCTAGGTTTTCCCTTTTTAGGGTTTCTTGACTTATTAAAGGTTGAGTTCTTTCTTTTCATTGTAAGAATCACATTACATATTTTTGTGAATATTGAGCTCTCTCTTTTTGAGCATATTCTATGTGTTTTGTATGTTCTTCAGATTTTGCTTCATTGCTTCTCCTTGTAACAGGTTATTCGGCTTGCAGAAGATCTTCAGGCTCCTGTGGTGTTGTATTTTCTCAACTCCTATATTTTCTTCCTTCAGTAGATTCTCATTTATAGCTTTTACTCTTTCTATCTCGATTGTGGGCTTCTCTAGGTGGCAAGTACGCTTCAGATAGTCTAAGGAAACCACCTTTTATGACTTCTCCATGATTTCCACCCTGTCTTGCAATTGAGCTCTTCTTAGATTAATTCCAATGGCATGCTTTGAACAATCCTCAGGCTACATTTGATTGGTCGGCTTGACAACATTTGGTGTCATGGCTACAAACAACAAATTTTGTTGATCTTCCTTGAAAATGATTTGGATACGGGACTCCACGGGCTTCTAAGAATCTTTAACCTTTCTTTTTTTTCATCCTCTAAGCTCAGGCGAGATTGGCCGAATCCGCATATTGCAAGAATTTTGATGGGGAAGGGATCATTTTCCCTGTGAAAGGTGTTGGTTCCCAAATTGGGTTTTATGCTTTAAAAGCCACCAATATAGTCAATCCATTTTTTATGAAGCAACCAACTTCAATTGTGGAAATTATCACAAGGATTGGACCAACTGACAAGGATTCTGCAAATCCTTCTACGCTTTGGGCTCTACAAAACCTAGGAGGGTGATCCCTTTAGTAAATTTCTTGATCTCTACACAACACTCAAAGATTCACTAAAACAAAGAAGATGATCTCATAAGCAGTCTCAACAATAGGGAGAATACTCAAGGATGGAAAATCCTTTAGTGATTCTCAACCTAACTGGAGCATGAGACGGGTAAGATAAACAATAATAGACATGAAATGAAAGGTATTCTGATAATCAACAAATTATAGCAATTCATTAGCAAATTTGAACACAGGATTGATATTTAAAGACAATTTTAAACTATGATCAGTGCCTTACTCCATTGGGTACCTAAAGATACAAAATGTAAACTAAAAATGTGACATAACTTTATCTAATAGTATAAGATCTAAGATAATATTGCCTTACAATATATCTCATTTGCAATCCCAACCTAAACTACTTATCTAAATCCTTGCATAAGCCCTATCACTCTGTAATCCCACTCAAGCATTTAATCGACCCCTTAGGTCAAAGCATGAAATGAAAAATTACATACATCATAATAATAATGCAACAAATGAAAAAAAAACTTTGATTCTACTCATTTGAAAGATGACTAAATTATACACTAGAGAGAAATAGATCATAATTTTATTTCTTTTAAATAAAATTACTACTTCTGTCACCAAATAAATTTTTACATATAACTCCTTCAAGAACTTGCACAAATATTGACACTAAATTCTTTTCATTTGTTCAGTAAATGACTTTACATCTCACCCACTTCACCTAGACTCATTATTGGAACTAGACAAGGAAACCCAAAGGAACTAGAATTTTTGAACCCTCTAGAGACTCCCCAAATCCGAACCCCTCAAATGGCCTTGATTTCCCTTTCTATAGAAGAAAAGGGAGCAAAATGATTTAGGCCAAAAGACGCATGTCAACAAATATTTACTCTCTGCAACTGGGCCTAAAAGGCCATATGCGATTCTGTTACAAAAATATTCTATATCCATGCACTGGCACTCGTGAAACAAAATTTTCAATTGAAAATTGGTAGAAGAAAAACTGCTTGATTCATGCCATTATCACCCTGATGCCTTCGGATGGAATGTGAGATGTTACGTTCTATTCAACTCAAAGTTTCCCTTCTCGGAAGGGATACTAGGTCCCGGCAAGAAGAAAAGTCGCCTCTAAACTAGAAGAGGAGCTTGAGCCTTCATGCCTCGGATCAGAGAAAGTGGAAGGGGAAACCTAAAGGGAAACATAATATGTTGGGGAGGGGTCGCATCTTCCATGTAGTCACAAAGATGATTGCCTTCCACTCCCCACCCAAACAAATCCTTCTTTCAATCCTTTGCAGGCTCCTTCTTCAAACCCCATGCCATCTAGTGGCAGAGTAGAAGTAGAGGATGTGCCATGCGTGGCCATTCTTTATAAGAAAAGGCTTTCATGCCCCCTATAGTAATCCTTCTCACTTTCACAACCCCTCTGACAATAAACAAACTCACATAGGAGAAAAACACCCATCCAGTATCATAGAGCACACAACAACTCCATGCACGACCTTGCTCAAACATCATCTTCCTTGTTGAGAAAAGAACTGCTCTCATAAAATGAAAAGGATTATTTTCTCTTCTACCAATTTGGCCACCACCCCATTGTATTTATAATAAAAAACACTTCATCTGGTGATGCTCATTCACATGAAAAATCATCATTTTGGTGCTTTCAACTCACCCTGCCAACTATGGATTCTAGAAATCATGCCGATCAAATCCAATGCATCTGCTAAGGTTCATCTAATGTGAATGATTTTGTTCCAATTTTATTCTTCTTTGATGTACAAATTCTGCTCCAAAATCCCTGACAATAAGCAACCTCTGATTTCTCAGAGAAATTTGTGATCTCCCATCTTTAACTCAAAAGCTATCAAATCCTTTCATGCCTTTGAAAACATCATCCTAGCTTGTCTTATCAACCCTAACTTAGTAAAGACCTTCAAAATAGTCCCTCGGGAATGAGTTGACATCCAAGTGTCCCAACTTGTCTCTATCTTGTTCCATGTCGACAAACCTGCATTCTGTTTGTTCTAACTTTCTCACGCGAGTGACAAATAATACCTTTGATTACCTTTTTAAATCAATTTCAAATTTGGTCATAGATAATACCCAGTGTAGCAAATCAAATGATCACTAATGGCCAATCTGGCATTGACCTTCCATTGTGGCTTGTGGACTCATCAAATATGTGGCGTATCAATGCCATGTTATCTCCTAACCTAACATTGTCAACAACCCCATCATCGGTCTTCTTGGTCAGCCCAGGACATGTGGCATCATCTTGTGATGTCACAATCCATAAAATTATTGCATCTTTCTTCCTGGGGCTACGAGGTTCGTTGGATATGTTCACACTTTACCTTGTGACCATAGTGCCCACCAACCTTTACAAATTAAAAGTCGAGCCTCTTTTCACCCATATTATAAAATCACTATCCATTGAAACACGTGCAAACTGATCGAACCATTAGTAATCCAGTCTTTACCTCTTGAGAACTGGTAAAATGATAATTTTAAATAGTCAAACCACTAGCTCACCCTTCTCTGTCGAGGACACATGGCATCATCTCATGATGTCACGGTCCTTATCTTCCTTGCATTTTCATCCATAGGGTTGCGCGAACTGTAGGATCTATTTGCGATTTAACATATGATCACCAGCGAAATACATAAGACTTTAGACTCTAGACTTTAGGAAAATTTAGGCACTAGCAGAAAATACTAAAAGGGAACTGCCTAGGATAATTTTGTGTGCAACTGAGGAAAAACCATAAAGGGACCGATCAAACACAACTTAATTCTTAGGAAAAACAAATTGCTTCGCTAATGGTAACCGACCCTTGGCTTTAAGTGGAAAAAAGGTAACACCCAAATATAACAAGCTTGGGGTCTTTTATAAGACTTTATCAAAATGCATAGAACCCCTAAACCCTATACCTCTAAAGGCAAGATCAAAGAACAAAGTAATTCTAAATAATCAAAAAATCAAGGCATAAAAATATTTTGGATCGTCATTTTTGGGACTATCAGTGGCTCTAGTTGGGGATGTTCATTTCATAGGAATGAAGCGAGAATCTAGAATCTTTGGTGAAGCAGACCAAATGGCAGAGCAGACCAAAATGAAGTTACCTGGACAGGGAAACTTCAACAGAAAGGAAACTACACTACATATATACAAAAACTAAACTAATGTTCATGGATAATAACTACTTTAAGAAAAATAGAGCTTCAAGACTTGTCCATGAACAAGCCATTCAAGAGGAAAATGATAACTATTCCATTGGACATAAAGTCAGAAAAGTGTACTCTACCCCAAGCTGCTTGTGGCCTGAAGGTCAAACCATATGTGATGGCCCTAAGCCATCTGAAAATCAATCAATGTTTCCCTCAGTCAAATATGTAGTTGTGATCACATTGCCTCTTGAACAATCTAAGGATATCACTGTCATATACCTATTCATGACCAGCAAGCTTGTCATCCTTCAATATGTCATAACAACCTTTTATCTCAGTACATCCTTATTTGATCTAAACTTTATCACCAGGCATTGCTTGAAACAAACAATACCCATCCTCAATATTTGAAACCACAACATGTCGAAAACAATATTCATCAAGTTTTATCATAACCCCGTCAAACTGAAGAGGGAAGTAAAACACTTCATACTCTATTCTCCAAATAGCACCATGAAAATTGGTCTCTTCATTTGCTAGCACCTCCATAACATATTCATCATTGAAACACTCTTGTAAACATAATACAAACCTATTACAGATGTCACAGGAAATGCTCTCATATGCTGGTCCATCCAACATAACAACTAGTTTACAAATATCCATATCTGAACAATCAACATTTGAAAACCATTATAATTCACTTATGTCTTCCATTTACATAGTCACTAATTCTTGATCAACATTTTGCACACTCAAGTAATTGTATGGAAGACATAAGTGACGATCTCTCCCACTGAGAGTAACATGTGTTTTCCTTGTGTTTTTCCATATCAATCTCTCCCCCTTTGACATCAATGCCAAAGGGGGAGATTGTTGGTATTTTGGTTATGTTGATATAGTTTTGTCATTGATATCAACACCTTTAACACTTATCAACTCTGGCACTTTGGAGGGTTGGCAATGTTCACCAGCAAGCAAGTGACTTATGCACAGTCACCGGTATCTGGTTCACCGGCAGAATATATTGTTCACCAACACTTGGAATGACATGTAAAACATCTAGTTATGTCAAAAACATCATTTGGACACTTTGTCTTGGAGATGTGTTCATTGACATATTCATATTTGCATATTTGTTGTTACCGGCAAATAGGTCCAAGTTATGCACCGGCATGCTTATCTATTCTAGATCAGTACGACACACTTTGGAAATGATTTTGTTGTTATTGTAAATGCATTAAGCCAACATGTTGAATCAGATATTGCATTGGTTATTGATTTACTTGTAATTATTTTATTGTAATATATTTTAGAGCCGACCTACAAATCTTGGCTTATGGTATCCTAGAGATGAAAGCTTTGAATTATGTGCATACACAGATGCAAATTGGGCAGGAGATGTGGATGACAGAAAAAAACACCACCGGAGGAGCATTTTTTCTTGGAAACGGATTAAGTTCTTGGTTGAGTAAGAAACAGAGTTGTACATCTTTATCAATAGTAGAATCAAAATATGTTGCAGCAGCAACTAATTGTACACAGGTATTATGGCTTAAGCAAATGTTGAAGGACATAACGGTAAAATGAAAGGAACCTATAACTATCTATTGTGATAACACTATAGCAATTGATATATCTAAGAATCTAGTATTAAATTCTAAAACTAAACATGTTTCTATCAAACTGAATTTTTTGAAAGAGAATGTTGAAGCAAAAGATGTAAAACTAGTTTATGTGAATACTAAAGAGCAAATTGCAGATATTTTCACTAAGCCTTTTCCTAAGGAGACTTTTGAATATCTCAAAGATCAGCTTGGGGTCATACCCCCACCGGTAGAGACTTAGACAGTTGATGTTTGTTATCAACCGATAGAATTAACAGAAAAATCTTTTACTCCAGCTTTGATGAGGAGAGCTACTTCTTAGGAGGAGTAGTTGGTATAATGAATTGGTTGGTATTTTGTATTTGAGCCTAGCTTTTTGGCTTTGGCATTTGATGTCAAAGGGGGAGAGATTGATATGGAAAAACACAAGTTACTCTCAGGGGGATAGATTGTTACTTTGGGAGAGATTGATTAATCCCTGTATCTGAATTTTGATTTCTGGTTATGATCTCTTTTAGGAGATTGTTGGTTTTTGGTATTTGGCATTTCTGTTTTGGCACTTTAATGGTTTTTCCATCTTGTGTTGCCATCAATGCTAAAGGGTTAGATTGTTGGTATTTTGGTTATGTTGATATGATTTTGTCATTGATGTCAACACCTTTAACACTTATCAACTTTGGCACTTTGGAGGATTGGCAATGTTCATCGACAAGCAAGTGACCTATGCACAGTCACCGGTATCTGGTTCACTGATAGAATATATTGTTCACCGGCACTTGGAATAACATGGAAAACATCTTGTTATGTCGAAGACATCGTTTGGACACTTTGTCTTGGAGATTTGTTCATTGACATATTCATATTTGCATATTTGTTGTTACCGGCAAATAGGTCCAAGTTATGCACCCGCAAGCTTATCTATTCTAGATCAGCACGACACACTTTGGAAATTATTTTGTTGTTATTGTAAATGCATTAAGCCGACATGTTGAATCAGATATTGCATTGGTTATTGATTTACTTGTAATTATTTTATTGTAATATCTTTTAGAGCCAACCTACTAAAATTGGTTTTAGGTTATGATATATATGTAAGATCGTATTTGTAAGATCGATATGCGATTAGAAAAAGGAATTGGAAGAAGATATATGTAAGAATAAGCAGAGCTATACACGCGAACATCATTTGAAGGTGAAGCAAGGTTTTTTTGTGAAATCATCAGAACTACACCGATACTGTATCCAACGTATGAAGATGCTATCTTGAGCAGTACATCATTATTGGATTTAACCATACAATTGTAGTCAGTGTGACTCCTATTTGTGATTAAGCAGTGAGCTCTAGGCACTTAGCCTTTCTACATGTGCAGACCCCATTTGTATACACATACTATCTACAGAAGTATCATCTGATTGTGGGTAAGGTTTCCCACCATGGTTTTTCCCCTTACAGGGTCTCCACATACAAACATTGGTGTTTTGTGTTGTGGATTTTATTGTCTCTTTGTTTCATGCATTAATCTTTACCAGTACTGTAATTAACTGATAAACTATCTACCGACATAAAGTCCGATTTATCGATATTAAGCATTAAGGTTGGTTAACTTGTTTTTGGTTTCAATTTATTTGACAACTGGTTCACCCCCCCACCCCCCCTCTCAGTTGTCTCCGGGACCTAACACTCATATGCTAGTCCATCCAACATAACAACTAGTTTACAAATATCCATATCTAAACAGTCAACATTTGAAAACCATTCTAATTCACTTATTTCTTCCATTTACATAGTCACTAATTCTTGATCGACATTTTACACACTCAGGTAATTGTATGATGAAAAGGCATCATTATCATCTTCTTAATAAAACTATCCTTATGTGCAACAAAAGGTTCTGAATCTGACTTCAAAGTATCATGTGGAGCAACAAGGCAAAAATCTTCTTCATCCACTTCACAACCTTGGATGATGTTAATGAACTCCACACTCTCATATTCAATGTCAGCACTTGTAACATCAAAAAGAAAATCATCCTCATATTCACTAGTTACAAATGTTTCTAAATCAGATTTAAAGAAACCATCAAAATCATCAGGATAACAGGTTTCATCACAACCTATTTCATCATCTTTACTTCCCAATTCTTCATATAGAGAAGAATATTTTCACAAAGAAGACTCACCATATGGCTGATCAATAGATTTGTCTGATGTAACCTCTTTATTATTTATAAATTTCTGAATCTCTTCATGCACATTTGTTTGTAATGGAACAACTGGTATGCAACTATTCAAAACATTATTTTCAAGGACACATACCTCAACTAAAACTTCATGCACATTACTTTGGATGAATTCATGTGGCATAGATACAGTCTACAACATACTTTTCTTATTTGAACACACCATGCAACTTTCTATCTCAAGAGCATTATCAACCAAAAATGGTGGCACCTCATCATTCAAATTTTCATTATCATATATAACTGATTTCTGAGAGACTAAATTCATGTCATCGAAATCTTGTATACTAGCATTTTCTTCATCAAATGTATAACTTTCCAATTCTTCATACACATTGTTGGATTTATCTGAAACACAAGACTGTAGATGAATCTCTTGTGTGATCTCTCTACTGGAAAAACTACTATTGTTGTCGTATGGTGTAGTAACTGAAATTATCTCACTAACCTTTTCTTCATTAACATGAGGAATAACAACTGTGTGGGACAGGTTCTCTTCACTCACATTTTTTTTTGAATCATAATTCATAACATGGTTAGTGAAATCAACAAGGATGTAGATGCTTTGACATTGAACTATACCTTTTGATTCACACCTTTCTTCGACATCTAACATCTTAGGACAACACACTCTTGTAGATAGATAACCTTTAGGGATTCCATATTTCAGGTTATTTTTTATATCCATTCCTATCCTATAGGCCTGATGCATGGTTTTTGGGTCCTTCTCTCTCAGCAAATAGCTCATTTCCTCATCAAATGCAGCTAGGTAAACAACTAAGCACATTGCATCATTGGGCCTATAGCTACTAGGAATATCCTCCAGTGTTCGTGCAAATCTGAGATTGAAAACATGGATTAATTCATCTTCTTTCTTTTGAATACCCATGAATCTTTTTATAATTGAACTTGGATCAACTCTTTCACCAAATTGTTCCGTAAAAACTGCTTTTAGTTCATCCCATAAAGAAATAGAACATACTAGAAAATAAGAGAACCAATCTCTGGCATCACCCTTCAAATATTGAACAAAAAACTTCATGAGAATATCTTCTTGATTTATCTCAAAATCTCCCATCAAATCAAAAAACTCTTGCAAATGTTGATGTGCTGATTCTTATCCTTTCCCAGTGAACTCTGGTAAATATTCCCTAACCTTAGTAGGAATAGGATTTGGGAAACCTTGAACACCATTAAAATTAAATGGTTTATATCTTTCCATAGATAACATTCTACTATGACTTGACAAAGGTCACACACTTACATTTGATATTTCATAGGTGTGTATAGACAAACAATACATCTTATCACTCATTCCCCTTCTTTCCTTTATAATCTTAAAATATTGCAATGTATATCTTAAAACATACTTTACCCATTTTAATACAAAATCTGGAAATGTATCATAAAATCATGTAAACTAATCACTACTATTCCCTCTCTTAGTTCTTTACTCACTTAATACGGAAACATTTTCTACATACGATTTTCACGAAAACGCATTTGACTCATGAAAATCAAAATACCTGGAGATGTTGCAATGACTAGAAATTAACCTTCTAGCTTGAAACAATGATAGATCGGAAACTATCTCCACCTCTCCATTAGGTTCTTTTGTAGAGTCGCCATCTCTTTGCAGAAGTCAAAATTTTAAACAACTTGAATTTCTTCACAGGTCAAATTTGTTCAAAAACCAACACTGCAACATCTTCTTATCATCATATGGCATCATATGAATTCCATCCTCAACTTGTTAGGGCACTTCATCACGAGAGCTCAAATCTGCTTCATCTCTTCTGTAAATTCTTTGGTTCTTCTTCAAATAATGCACACTGGTACAAAGATTGATAACTCAATGATGAATGAATAGTACCAAACCAGTACTGAGAGGGGGGGGTGAATCTGTATAGGAAAAAACACACTCTTAAATTGGTTTGTCAGCAGACACTGTGCTTTGACAGACAAACAGTAACACCGGTCACTAAATAGAGTACAACCAGAAAAACCCAGAATAACTAAGACAAGCATAAACCAGTTGACACTTATCTTCTCATATAATCTAACACTTCATTTCCATTTCACCCTAATGCATGAATAGGTAATCTACCATCAAAGATATACATATAAGCAACTAGATCAACATGATTCATCGCTTGACAAAAAACAACATAGCATCACATGAAGAAGACATCATGCATGACACACATATTTTTCACGTGGGAACCCAACTTAGAAAACCACGGTGGGGATGAATACCCACAAGCTTGTTTTTGAACTCTTTAGAAGTTTGCTCTGTTAGGAGCCTTGTCCGGTTAAAGACTAATATAATAGGTTCTGTTAGGAACTAATCCTGTTAGGGATCACCCAGTTAAGGGATGGCTAGAATACCCGGTTAAGTGTTAAACCCTGTTAAAGGTTACCTTGTTAGAGGATTTCAAGAACTCAATGGTTTTGAGTCACCCTGTTAAAGGATTTATAGCAAGCCGGTTAAAGCTACCCTATTAAGGGATTTCTCAACTGTTGAGGTGGTTAGAGATCAACAGGTATTACAATGATTTGGTAACAGCACTCAATGCTAATGTAGATTCACTAAAGCTCATCTTCACCTTCTACACTTATACTCTGCAGGTATAACTTCTCTCCTCTGGTCTGGCAAGAATCACGTATCTCTTCTTTTGGATACACACACAACTTTTGCCAACAACCTCAAAAAGAAACATAACATCAACCTTATAGGAAAATAGATAGGTTGGTAGCATAAACCCTAAACCCTAAACTTGTTAGGTTAAGGAATTCAAATGGTTCAATCCTGACCATTGAGCACACTGCATTAAATGCAACAGTCTTGATCCAATCTCAAGACATTCTCCATCATTTGTTTTCCATCGATTTCATGGCGGCTGATAAACCATCACACGTTATCACCATTTACAAACTTTGCACATTCCCGAGGTAGATAGGAACAATCTCCTTCATGAAAGATCCTTCACGCACACAAGGCATACGTGGCAATATGATATGTTCTTCATTATCATGCTAACTCATACAATACTTCCATGTGTCGGTTCCCATAACCATATGCCGGTTCACCTTGAACAAACACACCGCTTCACTTTGGCATAAATGTCAGTTCACAGTGTTATATAGGTTCTCTTCTCTTCATCATATTGACATCAATGACAACACATAATTTCATTATGTCCTCATACTGGTTCACATAATGCCAACAGAGATCTCAGAGTCGCCACTCGCTACTTGTGAGGTATTGAAATAATCATGAAATAAGGACAAATCTAGACAAACTTGCATTGAAAGATGAAATAAAATAGATTCTCAAGAAACATTCATGAGAATTGACTTGACTGACAAGGGACAAATTAAGAAGCTCGTAGCTCTGTGAGGCAAAATATTTGGGTCCTATGACACAGGAGAAAATCTCAACCATCAAACCACAGAAAAACCTAGAACACTTTATGCAATATTTTCCCCAACAAAGTCACCATTTTTTGTTGGTTCCCAAATTGGGTTTTATGCTTTAAAAGCCACCAATACAGTCAATCCAATTTCTATGAAGCAGCTTTTGGAAAATGTGCACTCCAATGAGAAATTGTAGGTGATTGAAGGTTTTTTCATTGACGGAAACCTTGCAATCATAGGACACCGGCAAGACAAAGATACTGGCACCGGCACCGACAGACTCTACACCGACATACAAAACACTGACAGTGAAAGGAAGAATACCAACACCTTGGCCAACTTCAATCTTGTTTAAAATGTATTTTATAATTAATTGTAAAATCATTGTAAGCCAACATGGTGAGTTGTAATATGACTCATATATGTATGAGATCATTTTGTAATAGGAAGTGTGTGAAATAGGATGCAAAATAAGCAAACCTAATATGAAAAATATTGGTTAAGGGTTTATGTTGTAGCAGAGCTTAAACCGGTACTGAATCTGGCATAGAATATGCTAATCTTAAGCAGTACAAGACATTGGATTAGTATAATCCATTTTTGTAAGTCACTGTGACTTCTTTTGTAATTGAGCAGTGAGCTCTGTGCACTTGGCCTTCTTGCATGTGTAGGCCCCTATTGTAAGAGTAATATTCCCTTATTGGCCAGTAAGAAAATATTGTGGGTCACAAATCCCACCGAGGTTTTTCCCACATCGGGTTTCCTCGTTAAAATATTGTGTTATGGTGTGCTTCTCATGTTTTGGTTATTATTCTTAGTTACTGCATTATTTCTAGTTTACCAGTACACAGTTTTAATATGGTTTTCATGTTTTAAGTCAAGTAAACTTATATACCAGTTAGATACTGATTCACCCCCCCCTCTCAGAATCCTAACAATTGGTATCAGAGCCTGGTCCTTTATTTTCAAAAGCCTAATAGCTTGAGGAAGATCTTGTCACCGATAGAGATGGAAAACTTGAGAAAGCAATTGGAAACAACTCTTATAGACTATGATGTAGAAAAGGTGAAGAATATCAAACTTGAAGATGATCTAAAGGCTGCTCAGGATATTATTCAAGCACTTCAAGAAAATTTTACTATTGCAAGGAACAAGAGAAGAGAACTTTGTGAAAAGATGCAGAATGGGGAAAATGAAAAGGAAACTCTTAATGATCTGGTAAACAAGCTAAGACAAGAAATCAGTACAACAAAGAATGAGATGCAGGATATGACTATGAGATTCTGTAAAGAAATTGAAGACAGAAAGAAGAATGAAGAAGACTTGGTTAGAAGACTAAATGATACTGGAAATGAAAACACAAGACTCAGCTATGAAAATGATATGTTGAAGATAGATCTAATGCACACACAAAATGACAGAACTAAACTCATGAGATAGAAAGGAATCTTGGAGAATGAACTGACTGCTGCAAATCAACACAAGGAGAAATTCAAGAAAAGTTCAAAAGAACTTGGTGACATGCTGAAGAATCAGAAACCTAATGGTGATACAAATGGCCTTGGCTTTGAAGTTGGTGAAAGATCTGGTATTGCAAACAATCATGATCATAGCAAACCGGTAAGACAACCTACTGCTTACAAATTTAATGGCAAATGCTTTAACTGTAACAAGTATTGTCATAGAGAAAATCAGTGTAGATCTAGAAATTATCAGAACACTAATACACCCACCGGTCAATGTTCCAAATGCAACAAAGTTGGTCATAATTCAGAAAATTACAGAATGAATGTAAGATGTTATGTTTGTGGAAGATTTGGACACTTATCTAATAAATGTAGAACACATACCGACATAGGATATGGGAAAGCTATTCAAAAAAACAATGTGACTTGTTATGCTTGTAACAAGATTGGACATATTGCTAAATTATGTAGAAGCAAGTCCTCACTAGAAAATAATAAAGGTCCGAGTTTGAAAGGTAAAGAAAAGGTTGAAGAGGTAAAGCAAGAATTCTCAAAAAAATGGATCAGAAAGTCGGATCTGAATGTTGATGGGAATACTCTTCCATTGGTAGAATAGAGTAACACTCCACCAACAGGAGACTCTTCATCCAACTGAAGAAAAATCCTTTGGGGGTTTAGCAACAAAATGAAAAACTTGCTATTATTCCCTTGGTTGATGGTGAGAAGTTGAAATTACTTATATACCAATAGATGAGTTAAGTTATGACTTAATCAGCAAGCATTAAATATGGTTTTTGGAGAAAATAACATTATAAAGCAAGTGTTTTGGCTCCTTTTTCATTCACCGAGCATTCAAATCTTCGAGAGCACGAAAATTCCCGAGCGAAGGCATTCTAAGCAAAGAAGTGAAGCAATCCATCAAAGCATTCATCCCTAAGGCAGATTGAGGTATTTATAGCTATGGCATCTTCATCCACTCTTGAATTTATTGAAAACCCTACTGTTGTTGAGGTTATTAAGTGCCCTAGACCTGTTTTCAAACTAGCTCCCAAAATTACAAAGAAAGATGATAGCATAGGTGCATTTTCTCAAATTCCTAAAGGAGTAGTATATGTTGAAGACCCTAGGATGTATATACATTGTCATATTGAGGAATTAGGTGATGATGAGATTAAGAATATGTATGTCTATGATTTGTGATGAATCTGGAAATATCAAGCCAGAACACAAAATAGTGGAAACCCTAGGTTTCACTAAAATTCTTAGTATCCCAAATTTTCCAAAGGATATCATATGGATTGTGTTAAGCAGAGTACATGGTGAATCTTCCTAGTTGGACTCAATTCATAAAATCACAAAAGAATTAGTAAAAGTTGTAACAGGGTTACCCTCCACCGGTAACAGACCGGACAAAACAAAGAGGGTCTCAAATCACACAGTGATAAACCTAACTAGTGCAACATTTGATAAGAGATCTCTAAGGGTAAACGATGTAAAGGATATAAATGTCAAATTTATCAGTATGATCTTAGGTTATAAGGCTATACATGCAAATAGGTTAAACTCAGTTTCTAGCCTATGTATGAAGAGTTCCTATGATATGGTCAATGATAATGCAAGGATAGATATATGTGAATGGCTTAAAGATGAGTTGATAGACAATTTGGGTAAGATCAAAATAGATAAGAAAGGAACATTCAGATTTAGAAACTTACTTGTTTGTTTGATGTTGTACATAACCAAACAAGTACCCGGTATTGGTGATAGAGAGTTTGGCTTTGACATACCGATAGGAAAACAACTGTTAGATTTACTAAGAAATATGGGAGAGAACGGGGAGAAAAACCTAAATGAGTATTTTCAAGCATTGAAGGCTCGAATGAAAACTAGAGTAAGATTGTCACAAGCTATGGTGGATAAGTATCGGAAAGAAATCTGTTATGTGATCAAGAAAGATGAAATTTGGATGGAGGCAGTTATCCCCAGAACTATTTGGGTAACTGAAATGGGCTATGAAATAGATGACAACATCATAGAAACTTATGCAAAATCCCTCCTTGAAGCTCCAAAGGAACCGGAAGAGAAAGTGTTTGGTAGTGCTGAAATAATAGAAAGTACTATTCAATCTAGGAAAAGGGTTAAGAAAGTTGAAGCAACTATAAGAAAAGGAACCCAGCAGGCAAAGGCAATCAAGGAAGATGTTTTGAGACAAACTGGTATAAGTGAAATTGAGTTGGAAGCACCTCAACCAGAAACTCATCTATCACCAATTGGAACTTCTTATGAGAGTGATATACCGACAGTATTTAAAAGGGTTGAAAGGAAAAGAAAACCCTCACCGACACCCTCTCCTACACCTAAAAGAACAAGACAGAAGCAACAGGCAGTACGGCCTCCGGTGAAGAAAATGACTCCTAAGAAGAAAAAGGTGAAACAGACTATTACTCCTCTAGACAAACTTCTTAGCGAAATAATAGAGGATGGTAAGTTGAAAAACACCAACAAAATATACAACATACTATCAGTAGATGACAAGGAAAGTATAGAGAACAGTGTAATTTTACACTTAGATATATACAAGAAATTCTTAATGGAAGTTGTCGATGAAATTTCAAATGACTTGTATAGGAGATTAGAAGCTAGAATATTAGCTATTGTTCAACTAGATAAAAAGATTAAGATTGAAAAATTACTGGTAGTGCATCCAGTTAACTCACCTGATGAAATAGACAAATTAATCAATGAAGCTAACTAGACAGTATTTTCTACTGCTCACCGACATGTAGCACTAATGGCTGGCAGAGTAAATGAAGTATCTAAGGAAACAACAGATGGATGGGATATATTCTTTGTGGAAAAAGAAAAAGAGGAAGAATTACTTAGGCCTAAAACTATCAAAGTATATCAAAAGGACAGAGATAAGGGGAAAGGTAAGGTAGGTGGACCACCAAGCCTAAAAATAACTGACAATATGCCCCCACCTCTTTCAGATACTCCACCAGTAGACACTACTGACAGACAACCGGCCACAGAGAGTATGAAGACTCAGGTAGAAGATACAAATCCTAAATCAGAAATTTTGTATACAGTAAATATAGACACTCAGGAAGTTAATGTTGTGGTTGACAGAAAAACCACTATAAGGAGAAAAAGGTGACTACTGAGTCATCGACTGTAGAGGTTAAGCTAAACATAGAAAAACCTTCACAGGAAGAACAACCGGCAAAGGATACCACTAAGGAACCGGTAGATACAACAGATAAACTATCTGAAGAACCGGCAAAGCAAATTTCAGAGGTACAAACTGAGATTACATCTGAGAAACCAGCAATTGAAAACTCAAAAAAACCTTCTGAGATATAGATAGAGAAACCAAAACTGGTACAAGTTGAAGCACAGGTTCAGACAGATACAATGCCACCGGCCCAAACAGAAAAGCATAAACCTTTGTTTGTAGAAATACAAACACAGACAGACCTACCAGAGGTTGAATCAAGCAAGGTAATTACCACAACCGGTAGCATGGCTATTGTAAAGACTGTTGGACAAACATCTAGTACAACTATGGTAGAATTCAGACCTACTAATGTAATAGAGGTCTTGTTAGATTAAATAAAGAAGATCATGGAGTGCAATGCACAAGACTATAAGGCTATTGATGATACATTACCAATTCTTAAATTGATTGCACCAAAGTGCATAGTTGATAATAAGGATTCTTTAGGTCAACTAAACACATTGTCTAAGTTCATCACCGGCAACTTATTGACTATTGATAAAATAAATGAGGATACATTTAAGGAAAGAATGATAAAAGAAAAAGAGAAATTATTTGAGGATATTGTGAAGAAGAACAAGGAAGAAATGGATACCCTTTTACCAGAACTTGGAGAAATAATTTATGACTTCAAGAAACTGTACAGGGACACTTGCAAAATGAATGTATTAATAGAGGATATTGACAAGGAGATCAGCAAAGCACAAGAGAAGATAAACAATATTGTTGACAATCTGAAAGGAGCATCAGATTCATTTTTGGAGTTAGAGAAGAAAATTGCAGAGCAAGAAGAGAAAATCAAGAAACTAGAGAATGACAAACAGGGAATAAAGGATAAGGAAAAGGACTTGAAATGCAGACTTAGTCCAAGAATAGAATACCTTATTTCCCTGAGAAAAGAAACATCTGAGGCTCTGGTTTGCAGACTAAAGACACTGGAAGAGAAAATGCACATACTCACTAGTACAGTGCAGAGAACACAAGAGGCAATAAAAGATAGCAAGATATTTAGCAATGGTATAAATTCTATCTTGATAGATATATTTTAGATTGTAACCCATCGGTTACAAGAATCTAGGCAAGACTCCATTGACACCGAATGACAACCTTTGTCATTAATGTCAAAGGGGGAGTAGTGGGATGAGAAAAATGGTCAGAAGAAAGGACATCATCTGCTCAGGGGGAACATACATTTTTTTGGCACACAATTTTGGCAGAATATTTTTGGATATTATTTTGGACACTTTTGATTTTTCTCATGAGTGTTTCCATCAATGCCAAAGGGGGAGATTGTTGGCAAATGCACACTCCAATGAGAAATTGTAGGTGATTGAAGGTTTTTTCATTGATGGAAACCTTGCAATCATAGGACACCAACAAGACAAAGATACTAGCACCAGCACTGACAGACTCTACGCCAGCATACAGAACACTGACAGTGAAAGGAAGGATACCGACACCTTGGCCGACTTCAATTTTGTTTAAAATGTATTTTGTAATTAATTGTAAAATCATTGTAAGCCGACATAGTGAATTGTAATATGACTCATATATGTATGAGATCATTTTGTAATAGGAAGTGTGTGAAATAGGATGCAAAATAAGCAGACCTAATATGCGAAATATTGGTTAAGGGTTTATGTTGTAGTAGAGCTTAAACTGGTACTGAATCTGGCATAGTAGATGCTGATCTAAAGCAGTACAAGACATTAGATTAGTATAATCCATTTTTGTAAGTCAGTGTGACTTCTTTTGTAATTGAGCAATGAGCTCTACGCACTTAGCCTTCCTACATTTCCAGGCCCCTATTGTAAGAGTAATATTCCCTTATTGGCCAGTAAGAGAATATTGTGGGTTACAAATCCCACTGAGGTTTTTCCCACACTGGGTTTCCTTGTTAAAATACTATGTTATGGTGTGCTTCTCATGTTTTGGTTATTGTTCTTAGCTACTGCATTATTTCTGGTTTACCGCTACACAATTTTAATATGCTTTCATGTTTTAAGTCAAGTAAACTTATATACCGATTAGATACTAATTCACCCCCCCCCCTCTTAGTATCTTTGGGAATCCTAATAGTAGCCAACTTCAATTGTGGAAATTATCACAAGGATTGGACCAACTAACAAGGATTCTACAAATCCTTCTACTCTTTGGGCTCTGCAAAACCAGGGAGGGTAATCCCTTTACTAAATTTTTTTATCTCTACACCACACTCAAAGATTCACTAAAACAAAGCAGATGATCTCATAAGAAATCTCAACAATAGGGAGAATTCTCAAGGATGAAAAATCCTTTAGTGATCCTCAACCTAACTAGAGCATGAGATGGGTAAGATAAACAATAACAGACATGAAATGGAAGGTATTATGATAATCAACAAATTATAGTGATTCGTTAATGAATTTGAACACAAGACTGATATTTAAAGATAGTTAAAAAATGTGATCAATGCCTTACTCCATTGGGTACCTGAACATACAAAATGTAAACTGTAAAACGCGAAAAAACTTTATCTAATAGTATAAGATCTAAGATAATATTTCCTTACAATATATCTCATTTTCCATCCCAACCTAAACTACTTATCTAAATCCCTGCATAAGCCCTATCACTTTGTAATCCCACTCAATCATTTAATCGACCCCTTAGTTCAAAGAATGAAATGAAAATTACATACATCATAATAATAATGCAACAAATGAAAAAAAACCCTTGATTCTACTCATTTGAAAGATGACACAATTATACACTAGAGAGAAATAGATCAGAATTTTATTGCTATTAAATAAAATTACTACTTCTATCATAGAACAAAATTTACATATAACTCCTTCAAGAACAAGCACAAAGCTTGACACTAAATGCTTTTCATTTGTTATGTACATGACTTTACAGCTTGCCCACTTCACCTAGACTCACTACTGGAACCAAACAAGGAAACCCAAAGGAACTATAAATTTTGAACCCTCTAGAGATTCCCCAAATCCGAACCCCTCAAATGGCCTTGATTTCCCTTTTTATAGAAGAAAAGGGAGCAACAAGCTTCAGGCCAAAAGACATGTCAACAATAGATTTACTCTTTGCAATTGGGCCTAAAAGGCTATATGTGATTCTATTAGAAAAATATTCTATATCCATGTGGTGGCACCCGTGAATCAAAATTTTCAATTGAAAATTCATAGAAGAAAAATCGCTTGAGTCATGCCATTATCACCCTGATGCCTTCGGATGGAATGTGAGATGTTGCGTTCTGTTCAATAGAGTGTTTCCCTTCTCGAAAGGGATATTGGGTCCTGACAAGAAGAAAAGTTGCCTCTAAACTAGAAGAGGAGGTCAAGCCTTCATGCCCAAGATCAAAGAAAGTGGAAGAGGAAACCTAAGGGGAAACATAATATTTTAGGGAGGGGTCGCAACTTCCATGCAATCACAGAAATGACTGGCTTCCACTCCCCATCCAAACAAATCCTTCTTCAATCCTCTGCAGGCTCCTTCTTCAAACCCCCTACCATCCAGTGGCAAAGTAGAAGCAAAGGATGTGCCATGTGTGGCCTTTCTTTATAATAAAAGGATTTCACACCCCCTCTGGAAATCCTTCTCACTTTCACAACCCCTCTGACAATAAACAAACTCACACAGGAGAAAAACACCCATCTAGTATGACAGAGCACATAGCAACTCCATGCACAACCTTGCTCAAACATCATCTTCCTTGTTGAGGAGACACCTTCTTTCAGAAAATGAAAAGGTTCATTTTCTCTTCTACCAATTAATTCACCACCCCATTGTATTTATAATAAAAAACACTTCATCTGGGGATGCTCATTCACATGAAAAATCATCATTTTGGTGCTTTCAACTCACCTTGCCAGCTATGGATTCTAGAAATCATGTTGATCAAATCCACTGCATCTTGCTAAGGTTCATCTTATATGAATTATTTTGTTCTAATTTTATTCTTCTTTGATGTACAAATTTTGCTTCAAAGTCCCTGACAACAAGCAACCTCTGATTTCTTAGAGAAATCCGTGATCTCCCATCTCTACCTCAGAATCTATCAAATCCTTTCATGTCTCTAAAAATGTCATCCTTTCTTGTCTAATCAACCCCAACTCAGTAAAGACCTTGAAAATAGTCCCTCAGAAATGAGTCAGCATCCAAGTGTCCCAACTTGTTTCTATCTTGTTCCATGTCAACAAGCCTGCTTTCTGTTTATTCTAACTTTCCCGTGTGAGTGACAAATAGTACCTTTGATTACCTTTTAAAATCAGTTTGAAATTCTATTGTAGATCCTACCCAACCTAGAGCATCAAATGATTACTAATGGTCAATATATCATTGACCTTCCATCGTGGCTTGTAGACCCATCAAATATGTGGCATAGCAATGCCATGTTATCTCCTAACCTAACACTATCAACCCCACCGTCGGTCTTCTTGGTCAGCCCGGGAGACGTGGCATCAACTCATGATGTCACAGTCCATAAACTTCTTGCATCTTCCTTCCCTAGGTTATGAGGGTCGTTGGATTTGTTCACACTTTACCTTGCAACCACAATACCCACCAACCTTTGCAAATTAAAAGTCGAGCCTCTTTTCACCCAGATTATAACTTCACCATCCATTGAAACATGTGCAAATTGATGGAACCATTAGTAGTCTAGTCTTTACCTCTTGAGAACTGGTAATATGATAATTTTGAATAGTCAAACCATCGACTCACCCTTCTCTTCCAAGGACACATGTCATCATCTCATGATGTCACAGTCCTTATCTTCCTTGCATTTTCATCCACGGGGTTGTGTGAACCGTAGGATCTATTCATGATTTAACATTTGATCACTAGTGAAATACATAAGACTTTAGACTTTAGACTTTAG